>NW_022059770.1:0-158253 GCF_007399415.2 Gopherus evgoodei | reverse complement strand
TCTCAGAAAAGCTTTGTAATGCCTCCTGGATTTTTACTTGCAATTTGATATTTGGGGGTTGATGTATTTTTATGATTTCTCTTAGGTTAATTATCCTGATTACCTTTCCAATTAGTTGAGGAGTAATGACTCATGCGTAATGGATGATTTCTTGATATTCTAATGTAACCTTCTGCCTCTAAGTCTACTTTTGAACAACAAATGGGCTGTATTATAAAATACCAACGGAAAGATTACATGCCACTACATCTTAGAAATCTATCAGAGGATGAATGGGTGTATAGCTGATATTACATATACAATAGCTTTACCTATACAGAAAACTGTAAGCTGTGTTAGAATTTTTCTTAGCAGTAGCTTTGCAGCTGCTTTTTAATGTAGGTTACATATCCTATGCACAAAAGTAAGGACATAAGAATTTTAGATGGAAAGAACAAGTGGACCATTTAGTTCATCTCTTGCCACTAGAGCACCAACGATGATCCCTTTTGTAATTCACATGCTGCCAAGAACAAGAACAAATATTCTCCTTTTCTTATTAATGGTGGCGTTTGAACAGACCATTTAAGCTTATGAAGTTTGCACCTCAAGAAGGTGCATAAGGATAGTAGTTCCATTTCCACCTTTCCTGCTTTGTGTTCTGAGTTAATAGGACATTCTCATTGAATTGCCTTGTGGTGGCTGTATCTTGGCAATGGAAAAAACAACTTAATGTTTCAGTGAAGGCTTAAGCTTTGCAAAGCACTGAAAAGTAGCAGAAATGTGAATAGTCTTAAAATTGTGGGACCCATCCACCTTTTGATGTTAAATGTGAATTTTTCAGTGACACACTTTAAGATCTCACTTGTGGAATTGTCCTGGTAGCAGTCTCTGTTCCTGCTTAGCCCTTCCCAGTGGTGATGTCTCCAGGTTTCATTAGAATCTACTAAAATCTGAGCATTACCCACTGAGCATGCTCATGTGCATCTCCGCCCCCAAATACCTGCGTTCAATTGTTTCCCAATTTGTTTCCTCCAGACCAATCAGAGATATTAGTCCTAAATGAGGCCTGTGTTCATAAAAGTATTGAGCTATTTTTCTATGGCCTTGGTTTAAAAAAAGTGTCTAGGATTTTTTTATGATGTAATTCAGAAATAACTGGAAGGATTTTGAGCATACTTTAAAAAAATCACCCTGGTTGAACCAATATGGGAATTTCAGGTAGAAAGTTTGATTTTTGGCAAATATTGATGATATAAAATGTAATTATGATGGAAACTGTTTTGCACCCATAATTACAGTGCTTGCAGCCAGTGCCCAATGTAAGATTACAGCGCATAGTCAAGATACCTGAGAACAGGATGGATGTTGATTGTTCTTTCCATATAGATCCCACTATTTTCTGTAATACGTCCACAGTACCAAGATACTGTGGTGACAGAATGATGGGAGAATCTGAAAGATGATGCAAACTGAGAATGTTGTCAATGTGGTGACCATTACGCACTCTGCTGTATTTTGCCCATTCAGAAATGCATTTTCCTGTGAAAATGGTGGTGAATTGATGACACATTAACAAAAATATCCATGAATGAAGATCAAAGTGGCAGCTTGTGTTGTACAGAGTAAAAAATTACGTGAGGTGGGAAGGAGACATTTTCTAAGGATAGTTTTCTCCAATAAGTGTACATCTTTTTTCAAGTCTCCAGAAGGTTTTAATGTAGAGGAAAGCAAACTACAGTCTTGTCTGAAATATACTTGACAGGTTTCCTTTAAGAGGTTTTCCTTTTTTTTTGTACAAATATAACCTTTTGGCAGGAATTACTAAAATAATGCCCCAGCATCTGGCGTTGTGAAATCGTAATTCCTAGTGTTAAAAGGTCAGTAATGAGATAACTGCTACATATGTACCTAAGCTTCATGCTTCAAATTTTTTTAGTGATCTAATTACAGAATTTCATAGCTCACTTCACGGTCACTGCAGAACTTCCTGTTCTTCATAAGTTGAACCATACCTGTGTATGTTTAATAATCCTCCTTCCCTCTCCCCTCATTGGTAGTACCCAACCAGTAATTAAGCTAAAGCGGACCTCTCTAAGACAAGGGAGTTTTAATATCAGTATTTTTGATCTGCCCTGTTTACTGATCTCTGGTGTTGGCTGAGGTGAAAGCAAAATGTTTTAATTAAAAAGATTGGCAATGAGTTGGTATAATGCCATAATTTGCACAGGGCCTCTTCTAGAAAATGACTTAACCTCTGCCTCGGTTGCTAAGGCAACTAATGGACATAATTGTAACTGTGCGTGTGTGTGTGAGAGAGCAGAGGGCCTAAAGCTTTTTTAAATAGCTGTGGCATGATGGTACTAAAAGATTAAAATGTTACGTTAGCAGGATGCATCCAAAAGCCTTTCTGTACTTTCATTTTAGGCTATTCAATTTATCTTGTGATATTGCATCTCCACTTCCAAACTTTCAGGATCAGGCTCTAAAACCCTATGACATCCTACTTACTCAAGTTTGTTAATGCACCAAAGTATGTATAATATCTGTGAGATAATCTGGAAATTGCAACAACTGTTCTGCTGGGACTAAAAGTAATGTGCTCAGTGGAATCTAGCATAACTTCATATTGAACCAGCAAAGAGTTAAGAATTAGATCATACCTGATAAGGTGTTCTCTATTGCATTTTAGTCAAAATCCTTGAAAACCACTCTTTTGCCCTCTATTCTTTAAACCTCAATGCATGTAACTCACCTCACCTCCCTCACCAACATGATGCAGTATTTCTTGAAATTGATAGGTGAAGCCCAAAGAGCACTTTACTTACTCACTCACAACTCCCAGGAATGACACCTATCAGGAATAGACACAATGTTTGATGGTGAGTTTTAAATAGTATTTGAACTCTTTGCTTTGCAGCCTGCATTTTCTTTTTTTCAAGTGGGGCCAAGTGGAGCATTTGATAGGTAATGGTGTTTGAATACACTGAGAGCCTAAGTTCAGAGAACTGGTGGTGTGAATTGCCATGAGTATGATTTACACGCTGAGGGAGAAGAAGGGCAGAGTGGTAGTAAAAGCAACCGAGTGCATGAGATTAAAGTAAGAGCAGCAAAGAGTCCTGTGGCACCTTATAGACTAACAGATGTATTGGAGCATGAGCTTTCGTGGGTGAATACCCACTTTGTCGGATGCATGGAAGTAGAGTAGAGGCCCTTGGCCAGGTATATGTTAGAGAGAGATAATTCAGACCACCAGTACATCACCTCTCACTTTGGCCCCATTAGTAGGACCCATTTCTAGAGCGTTTGTTTGTTGACCTTGTCACATTGGATGATTAAATTGTATTGTCAATACAAACTGCTGTCTCAGGAGTGTAGTCTAGATTTTGGCCAGTGCAACCACATCCATGTTCCTGGGAGTCCACTCAGTTGAAGGCCTCGCCTGTGGTTTATTTTCCCTGTCCCCATTGTCACATGCTTACAATTAAAACTTTATGTATCTTTATTCAAAAAACCCCATAGCCCTGAGGAAAAGGCTACGGCTGGCAGAGGAGATGGGCAGGGGCAGACTGAAGCTGTGGGGAGGAAGAAAGGAAAAGGGAGGCTCCACTGGGAGGAAACAGCAAGCTCTGTGAAGCGGCAGGGTAGTCTCAGGGATGGACAAAGAAGCACCTAGGCATAGCTCACAGAGCTGCCAGGAGATGATGGGAAGAAAAGGGGGGATTCGCGAAGGGCAGCAGAAAGGGAGACACTCAGAGAGCACGGCTGCCTGGGACTATTTAAATTAAATGATTTAATTAGTTGATTTAAATCACTTGATTTTAACCATGATTTGAATTAGCAGACTTTTGAAAAGAAATCATTGGTTTAAATCCAGTTGGGACTTACTAAAATTCATTTGAAAATTTGTGGTGTTGCAGTTTGGGATTTAAATTTTACATTAAGCTAAATTATAAATGGTGGGGTTTTCTTTAATGCCACTACCGGTAAGGTTTCTTATTTGAATTTTACAGAGCTGCTACAGCCAAAATACAAATAAAAATTAAAATAAGGACCTCATCTTGCAAACACTTAAGCAGGTACATAACTGTATTAGCGTGGATAGTTCCATTGTTTCCTTAGTACTGCTCATGTGCTTACACATGTGCATAAGAGTTTGGAGCATCAACACAGGATGAAAGTAAAGAGCCGGAGAAAATAGGTTACCTTATTTCAATATGTAGTTCTGTGCATAATAAAGGGTTTATCTTGACATTGGTCTGCTCATCAGTAATATTTACAAATTGTATTAAAGCTAATGTTAAAATTATCTAATACAGAAGTTAAAAAAAAAGTTTCTGTGCATATGGGTATAATGTTTAAATTACCAAAAGTACAAAGTTTGGTTTAAAAAGTCATAGAATACATATAGTCCAATATCCCAAATTAAGGTTAACAAATTTAAATGATGGTTCAATCTTGTCATCCAGATATTAAGATACATCACTTATAAAAGTTACACTAGTGTAGCTTGTGAAAGTAAATATAGTAATGAGTGTAGATTGTCCCCTGATAATTGAGAATTTAGGATAGGTTGTCCCTCAGTAAATATAATCAGAGAAGGGTATAGATAAATTCATGGAAGTTAAGTCCATTAATGGCTATTAGCCAGGATTGGTAAGGAATGGTGTCCCTAGCTTCTGTTTGTCAGAGGGTGGAGATGGATGGCAGGAGAGAGAGAGATACCAGCTCTGTAGGGTAATGAGTGAGTGAGACACAAGCTCCAGCTGGGGACAGCCACAGGAGCATGAATATAAGGGAACCAGACAAGGGAGTTGCGGGGGGAAGGACACTGATCTCCTTCCCCTCCCTTTTCCTTGTCTCATGGAATGTGCAGGGATATTATTAGAGGAGCTGGTTGAAATTTTTCCATCGAGGCTTTTTTCTGGCACAAAACTAGGTTTTCAATTAAATAAATTTTTTGTAGACAGTGTGTGCTTTCTTAAAAACTTGTTACTTTTTGATCGAAAACCCCACCAATTTTTTTTCAGTTTTCAGCAGTTTTTGGATTAAAATGGTTAGATTTTCAGTTTCTTGATGAAAAGTCAAAATGTTTTCCCCAGGAAAAGCCCCGCCATTGTCCATCCAGCTCTTAGCTATCGGATAGTGGGCCTAAATGGCTTCAGATGCACTAGGATGAAGAGCTGCTCACAATTTCTCCTAATATGGAATAGAATGAGGAGCATACACAGGCCTCTCTTGGTCCTTCTTCTCAATGGAGGGCTGACCCATTTTGGCCCCCAACCCTGGAGTCTGCAGAGTCAGCAACTGGCAGCAATGGACCTGATCCACACCATACACTTTCTCATTTTCACCTATAAGCACTCGGTAGTTTAGAAATGCCCCCAGCTCTCCTTTTCCAGCTATTCCTACTTTCTGATATTGTTTGAGTTCTAGATCTCATGAACCTCATCTATTTAATATTCTGCTCTGTGAGAATAGTCTCAACATTAGCATTCACTCTGATGGTCTGAAATGCTTCGTCATGCCATATCAAATCCAGTATATCTCATCTTATGTTGCTTAGAGAAACCATTTTGGTGGAGGCTTCTGTTGTTTCTGTCTTTCTTTCTTACTGTCTCCTTGACTATGTTCTTTCCCCATGGAGCTCAATTGTGATTCTGGCTACTCGGGGGGGTAAGGAACATGAGATATGGGAGTCACCAGATCCTACAGGAGTGGGGAACAGCTGCCACCTAGCTGCTAGTTCTCCCTCCTGTGCTGTTGGATGTGGAGGGGCTGGACATGGGTGGAGGAGTAGGCAGAGCCTTGGCTCAGCTGCCTTGAAACATGCTGGCCAGTACAGCTGAGCCACTGCAGAAGGAAATGCATCAGGAAAAGGGCTGACATACTTTATGGCACCCATGGAGCAACAGGGAGGCAGGGACTGAATTACGATTCTCAGAGCCACAGTTCGAGCCCTGTAATGCTTTTGCTTCTATGCGCTGTCTCTTACTTAGTCTGTATTGTAAGGTGCCAATCCATCCCATAGTTACTGACGTACCTCAGCTGTGTCACTTCCACCCTCTTTCTCTCCTGTATAAATGTATTTCAGTTTAATATATGAGTTGCTCATCACTGTAGTGTTGAACTCCCTGACCTTTTTCTCTTGTAAGATGGATATTTCAGTGTATGGTTTTCCACAGGTCAAGAAGCACTCTTCATTTAAGGTTTCAGAGTAGTAGCTGTGTTAGTCTGTATCTGCAAAAAGAATAGGAGTACTCTGCGGCATCTTAGAGACTAACAAATTTATTGAGCATACGTTTTCGTGGCCTACAGCCCACTTCATCGGATGCATGTAGTGGAAAATACAGTCGGAAGATTATACACCAGAGAACATGAAACAATGGCTGTTACCATACACACTCTAACTTCATTTAAGGGTTCCATTTGACACTCACAAATGTCATGCTTCCTTTTGAGATGATTCTTATAGATAAAAACCCAAATCAACCCAAGAGGTAATCAGCAGTGGAATAGTTAATAAATCACCCATATATACATGAGCATTAGAGAGGAAAGTAACCAATGGTACAAATATATATTCTTATGTTTGTCATGCAAGTAATGACATGCCCCCTACAAATAAGATGGATAGTACAGGGGAATATGAGATAGGAAGTTGGCAAAAGAGGCTTCTAAATGAAATGTTTAATGGATTTGAAAAAGAGACAAAGTAGTAATTTGCTGGAGATCAAAGAAATGAAATCCTAAAATGAAGGGGAAAATCTGAGAAATTAGAATAGGAAAAAAACCCAATATAATACTCTAATTAAACTAGCTGATTTACCATCTATATTCAGTGCAATTATGCAAATGAATGAGTTTTAATGCATGGCTTAATCCTTGTATATTAAAAATTGTAGCAAACCTACTTAAAATGGTATGCTTGCTTGCCTTTATATTACTTTGTTACTATTCAAATCAGTTACCCATACATAAAGCCATAAACAACACTTAACGAGCATATATAAATATCATTTCCTTTTATAGTTTTTTTTAAACCAACTATTAAATTACATAGAATGATTCCCAAAACCCTTATTCATGTTGCATAGCACCTTATACTTACACTGAGAGTAGTCTTAAGAAATCAGTGGGGTATAGTAAAGTACAGTGGGCATATTTACAAAGTTCATCTTTTTGCAGATGTACTACAGATTCCAGTGGTATTTCCTCTTTTTTTTTTTTTTTTTTTTTTTAAATGGGGAGTACTGCTGGAAGTGGTATATCTTTAAAACCAGAATGACCTGTATAAGTTTGCTGACTATACTATATGAGTAAGGGTTTCAAGATCTGGCCTGTAAAAAGGTTGTCATTTCCCATTACATTTTCCATAGGAGCAGATAGGACAAGCACACACAATACAACCAGTTCGGTGAAGAGGAAGGCGAGGGGGAGAGGAATTTCTTGAAAGCAGCCAACAGCAGGGCAAGAATGGCTGAAGCCAATTCATTAAAAATGCAAGCACATATTAACAGGTAATGTTTTGCATAGTCCTGTTTGTTTATAAATCCTGCATCTGGTGTGCTTTTTTTTCTCAACAGAGCAATATTCAAGTGGGTCCATATTCAAGATGATCTTAGTCAAAACTATACAGTTTATTATTATGCTTTTGATTCTTTGTTTATGTCCAGAATATGTTGTTGTTCGTATTAGATGCTGTGCTACTAAGGTTTAATCTGTGTAAGTTTCGAAACTTCATGACTTGATTGTGGTGAAGGCATGAATAAGTTATGCAAGTTGCGGCTGATGTTTGGACCAGACCCACACCGTTATGTGTCCATCGTATAGCCTACAGAAAAGGTATTTTTGAAATGTTTTAAGAGTTTAAAAACAAAAAAGAGAACCAAAAACATTACTGAGAAATTTTGTATCCTTTCACCTGTATATCTTTAGTTAACACGAGTCCAATTAATCTAATTGCTAAGAGAGAGTCATAATGACACAAGGTATAGCTTTTGCATATCTAAAAGGTCATTATTTTTGAGTCCATTGTCTTGAGATTTTCCAGGGCTAGAAATAAATATAGGTCCTGTTGGGAAATGGGCAATCTCCTCTCCCTAAGTGGATAAAGCTCCTATTTTTGAGACCATGACATACAGTGTTTGATAGAAAACCTGCTCCATGACTGTACCTTGTCCATCTGAGGCAGGCAGGTGTAAGACTTTAGGAGAAATTACTGATTTGGGAGTAGATGGTAGAAACATCCATTGGACAGATGGTTCTTTTTTGTCTGTCTGTTTTTAAAGATTGCAACTTTCTTAAGATGCTCAAGATTACAACGTGTGTGTTTGTGGTGTTTTATATATAACAGCCAAGTGAAATAGGCTAGTGGTCAAAGAGCAAGCAAGGATCAAAGTGAATGGTACTTGTATTTATCATTTGGCTTTTAAACTGGTCAATGGTTATTACCATCATGTGTGGTATCACATACCCATACATGTTAGTGTATATACTATGTACTTTGTTAATATAAAGTACTTACGAATGAGAGAGAATTTTTCATCCAAATCTTTTTCACCTTACAATTCACATTCAGTTGACTGAAACATTTTGTGAATTCATGTTGAACTTTTCAAATTGTTTTGGTCAAAAAACCATGAACAATGCAGAAGAAACAATGTTTTTAGTTGAATAAAATGTTTTGTTTGACCCAAGCTGATTTTTTTTTTTTTTTAATTTTTTGGTTCATTGAAAAATTGAAAAAAAACTCATTTTGGGTCACTCCAAAACAAAATATTTTAATTTTTCAGTGAAGTAAAAAATCAATTATTTGCACAGCTCTACTTCTGAATACATTTATAGGACACCCCCAATCAGCTCATAGTTCTCTGAACAATATTTTACTACTTTAATTACAGATAACACCTAAGATGACTGACTGGAAGAGATGAGGATTTTTTTCTCCTCGTTTGAGTCCTTCGTGCATTTGAGAACACGTTGTGTTTAGTCAGTCAGTTTCCCCTGTTGTTTAGGTGGGTCTTTCGCACAACAGTGAGTAAGAAGCAAACATCATAATGTGATTATGAAACTATGAACGTTGGCAGAACTACACTGGGGCAGGATTAATACCTAAAACTACTTTTAGTTCAATTTATGAATTAAAAAACCCTGAAGCAGTCCAACCTTTTTTTTTAATTTAAAAAAAAAGCACAATAACAGTAAATTGGTGAGCTTTAAAAAAAAAAAAACATTTCCTCCAATTGCAAGTAGAGTTTTTACCCTGAAAAGTGCCAGACTCCATGAAGTGCCCATGGGACTTCAGTGGTGCTATTGATTTTATGTAGAAGATGCTCCGATGCTACCATGACGGGCTGCAATATAAAACCCTGAGATGGGCTTATGAAATAGTCCCTTTTTTCTAGATGTTGTCTTAGCCATGGACACTGTTGTTCATCTAGGGCCTGATTCTGACCCCACTAATGTAAATTGTCAAAACTTCTCTTCTCCTCAGGGAGAGTAGGAGTGCACCAATAGGGTAAACCCCTGCTCACAGTTATGCTAGTGTAAATGGATAGTAACCCTTTTAGCTTTAAAAGGAATGTAGCTCAGGTTTGCACCTGTGCATGAACAGAATTTGGTGCTCCATGCCAAAATTTAAACTCCTTTGGTCAAATACTGCCATCAGATACATCCAAACAACACTGCTGAATGGAGTTCAGGTTGGCTTCATTGAGGCTTTACGTATAGAATATTGAGAAAAGAAACATAATTATATTTTTTGGAATTCCAGTCAGAAATTATTTAGGATGCTTTTGTCTTGGTCTAGAGGTGCTGCCCTTCTCTTCTACACATACTTCAAGAGACTTGAGAGTTTTAAAGAAATCATAATTAAGCAGACTATGCTTCTCCCTAATTAGTCTATTCATTATTTTTGCCTTATATGTTGCTATTCCTAAATAAAATAACGCCTATGTTTAAGAAAAAGTTCTTGTCAATCGGATACTATTTTTCAAACAAACTGATTAGGGTAACTATATACCAAGAGAGCTGTATTTGCTCAGTGATAGTATATTCTCACGTCCCAAAAAGAGATTATGGTGTCAAAATAGCTTATTTTCAAATACATTTTTGCACTGTTAAAAGCTGTGCTTCACAGCAGATAGCTGTGCTTTACTATAGTAGAGAGTATACTTATGAAGTTGCATCTAATGACAATTCATCTTTTGTCCACTCCTGGGACAATGTGGAGTCTCGTTGTCAGCTGGAAGTGCTGTGTTCTCCTACAGAAAGCCATTTCCAGTATACCACAGAGTTAATTAATGTGTGGCAAATGTGAAACAATAAACATTTTGCTGCAACAATCAACTCTGAGGGCACAGGTTGAGATATTTTTGTGCCACGATTAGTGAATCCGTTCCCTCTTAATTGTAGTTATTGCTAGATATTACTTACTTCTGCCATGAGTGCAGAGGACTGGACTAGATGACCTCTCGAGGTCCCTTCCAGTCCTAAGATTCTATGATTTTATTGTATTAGAATTTTTTCAAATTAAAAATCAAAATACCCCAAAACACTGTTGCATGGTATGGCTGGAAGAGCATAGTTGCCAGATATTAAGAACTCAAAATAGCTCAAACAGTAGTCCTATAATAGGGGACACTGGACCCCTAAATGTAGGGAGCTTTGTTGACATTAATTACAGCAATCAATGAAAGTGTATGGAGACAATAGAAACCTACAGCCACTGCTCTAGGAATTTTCTTGTTGGGATAACTGTCAATCATCTTGAACTAGAGACAGCAACAATAGCATAAAAAAGCCTTGTCTAACTCACAAAGTGGCCGGAGAAGACTACCACCACCTGGTTGCTGATAAAATCAAAGGCTAGTCTGGAAAAACTGCCCAAAATGACAAGAAATGTATGGTTGTGGAAAGACAGCTCTTTGGCTTAGTTCCAGGTGGGAGAGTTGCAGTGTCTGCTGCCGAAGAGATACAGCAGATTAATGTGCCAGACTATCAGGAATACTGTCCATGAATTTTAATTGGCTGGTCATTCTGCTCTACAGCTGGTGTATCCCACAAAAGGAAGTGGTGGAACGACCCACTAGTAAAATGCTTGACACCGAAAGAAGCAATACAGCACTTCTGGAGTCTATAGTAATCACTAGCCAGCCATCATTTATTTTTATTTTATTTTTTTATTTTACATAGGCCTGTTCAAACTTGGAGCTACAGAACTTGTGTGGTATTCTCTGCTCTACTGTGAGACTATATTGAACATTTTCCCCCACTAAGCTGGGCTGTGCCCAGTTTCACCCCCAACCAATTTTCACACAGTATGGGCTCTATCAGTCTATCAGAGAGCAGCCACCCTGCTGTGATTCTGAGAGCTACATTTCCTCCAGCAGGAGGGTGGCTGAAGGTAGGAGACAAAAGCGGTTTTCCCTGCAAAAGCAGCTATCTATCTATCTGTATGGAAAGAGAGCAGGGCCAGCTGAAGGGAAGGCTGCTCCTCTGTAACCATTCATTCCCAATGCATAGCTGTTAATTAAAACTATATTCTGCACATAAAATGAGCCCACGTTCTCTATGCTCTGTCACAGGTAGGCAGACCAGTGGGAGGAGTGGCTCTGCAGGGGCAGGATGGCTTGTGGAAAGAGGAGAGAGAGTGCAAGGATAAAGAAGGGTTTCAGGGCCAGTCACACTTGTTGGCAGGCTGACAGGAGACATTGTGAAGGGCAGGTGAGCAGCAGATGAGATACAAAGGAGAGGGGTCTGGAGACAATCATGCAACAGGCCAAGTTTCAGGACAAAGGGCAGCTGGTAGCTAAGTTGCAGAAATAGCGGTGGATATGGGGGGTGCAAAGCTAGGAAACCCCCAGATGGTCAGAAGCAGTTGCCTGGGAAGGGAAGACATTGGAGGAAGGCTTCCTCAGGCCAGTAACAGGTGGCAGGGTGTAGGTCCAGAGAAGAACCCACTGGGGCAGAAGCAAAAGTCAAGACCAAGATCGAAAAGAGAAGGACACGGCACCTTGTCTTGCTTATCCCTTCCCTTCCCGTCTCCCTGTGTTTGGGGTGGGGAGCACTGGGAAGCTTCCAAATCTTGGCTGAGGCTAGATGGTTTGATTCCACAAGGAAGAGTGAAGGACATCTCAGTTGCTGCAAAGCAAGCCCATGTGCACTCTTAACCTTCTATGTCTCCTCTCTAAACCCTGGCAGCCATAAATTTTGTGTCCTGCCAGCACCAATCCTGAATGATGACTCTTACCCTGGACCATCTGCCCTCTCATGACAATGATAGTTACTTGCTGCTTGTTACTTGATAGTGAAGAAGCAGTGGACGAGCCAGGCAGTGGAGTGAGAGATGTTTGCCTGTTAAGCAGACTGTAACTAGAACATCTGAGCTCAAGAGGAAGGCCGTGTGTGTGTGTGTGTGTGTGTGTGTGTGTGTGTGTGTATGTTTGTAGTTTCTTAGTCATGAAGGTAAATCCCAGGGAGTAGGTAAATTTGGACCATATTCTAAATGTGCATGATATGTTACAAGCAGAGTGGAAACACCATGTACTTACAGATTAACAGAAAGGAATTTTAATAAGATCCGTGGCTAACTCTCTGTTAGACATAGTCCAATAATTGCTTAAATAAAAACAACACTGACCATTCCCAAATCAAAATTTTTTTAAATCAATTTAGAAAGGAACACACAATGTAAACCCAAAGTCCTAGTACTTCCAAATTGTAGAGAAAGTTTGACTCTAGATACAGACTTTCACTTTCAGGTCAGCTAGTTGACTTGCACATTTCATCCTCTGGTTCTCCTTTAATTTCCTGGTTGTATGCTGAAGTAGTTCAAGAAGTTTGTTGGTATGTATAGTGGCACTGAAGTCCAAAATATGCAAGTTCAAAATGACCAAGAATTTTCAAAACCATAGGACTGTGCTTTTATTTTAATCCTCTTCCTGGGTCAACTGAATGACTGAACTTGAAACTAAAGGTGAGAAGCTAGCTGCCCTCTAGAAAGTAATTAACATGCTTTGTTATTTTTGTTCCCTATTGTAACTGTAGCCCCTGGAGTCAGTGCATACTGACATAGGGGCATAGCCTTTTGTAATCCTGACACCCCCCACCATCATATGAATGTGTCCAAAGAATCAAGCAGTCTCTTACTGATGCTTCTGTGTGCCACGCCTTTATTACATTTATCTTTTCAGTTGATAAATTAGAGCACTTCAGTAACCATTGGCAGATGTAGTTTCTAGCATGCCTGTCTGAGGCCAGATTTTCAAAGCTAGCTGCATGAAAATAAATGAGCACAATTCCAAATGTTGAACTTTGAGAACTGCTGCACTGGTGCTTTTGTTAATCCTAAAAGATGAAATGGATTTAATACCTTGGATTACATTTGTACTAATTTTTTTGATGGTTCAATACATTTTTAAACTTTTTAAAATAAACACAAGAAATAAGCAAAAAGTGGTTTTTGAAGTGCCCTGATTTATGAAATTCAAATGTCTTGTAGAAGAGGGACTTTTATAACTGAAAAGTCTGATAGCTGTCCTCCCATATTAATCAATAGCAGAAAAGAGCATTTCCTAGTCTGTCACAGCTGTAAAGAATGATTTTTTTCAACAAGCCAGTGAATTAATTAATGCTATCTATTCTCCCAGTTCTGACCAAAGGTTGTCAGATTCCCTTAGCCCATATATTGATCTGTAATATAACCTTCCATTTCCTGCTTGTGCTATTAAGTGAAATAAAATTCATAATAATTGCACTCCTGAGCAGCTGTGCACCTATGCAGTGTTGTGGGGTCACCAGAGAAAGTCGCTATACATAGTACTTGAGGAGAACTTCCCTTTATGTGTTGAAGACCTGTGTTGTTTAATTAACATTTTCAATGTGGATGAATAGGAATAATATTTAATATATTAATCAGCCTTAAAACAACTTTCCTTTTTTATGTGCCAAAGCCAAATATAGTATTTGCTTCATTAGAGTTAAAGTACTTATTAGCTGCCTTAGCGCATTTTTCCAACAACTAATAATAATAAGGGCTTTCAGGTAAACTAAAACTCATTTAATCGCCTGTCCCTTTTTTATTTATCTGATGCCAAAGCAATACATTTTTGCACTCTACAGCAGATTAGAACTCAGCTGTGGATCATGCCTCCTTCCAAAACAAAACCTGCAAAATTATCAATTTCTGCAACTAACATGATCTCTTGTCTCAGAAAGCTGCTGCTTATTGTTAACTGAGTGTTTTGTTTATGCAGATATCTGTGGGCAAAGGTTATACATTCTTTCCGTTCTCACTGTTCTATTGTAGGGCGGCTGAGGGACTCAAAATCTGTTACAGTTTGTGCAATTCAGAAACCTGTAGTCCTAAATATAAAACTTACACATTGGCCTAAAGTGAGAGAGGAGAGAGAGAGGTAGATTGTCTCCTGTGTCAGAGCTCTGCCCTGGCTTCATCACCACTTAGAAGTAGGTTCCTAATGGATCCCACATCAGTGGAGGAGAAGTGTAACAGAGCTCCACCACTCCCTCTCCTGCCCCTGACTGTACCCTTACGCCAGAAAAGGTGGGGTGGGGTGGGGCAGAGGCACAGGGCCAGCAGCTTCACAAATATGCCAGAAAGGAATTTCCCTATGCCTAGGAAATTCTCTGCCGGGGTTATATTGTAGTATAATATTACACAGCACAAAGGGGCCATAAATTCTCTTGAAAATTTAGTCCATGGACACAAGACAGAAGACTTAATCAGCATCATTTCTTCCCCTATGCGGTTTCTGTAGTGCCAGGGCCTTTCAAAAGGAATATGTATCTTTGCCCATATGGTGAGGCAGTATGTCAAATGGAGGTGCTTCAAGAACACTATAACCAACTTATGGACTTTTTACAGTTAATTCTCAGTCATCACAAAGTTGAAGTTTCGTTGACAGGACTGAACAATATCCAGACTTAAATAGTCAAGGTATGAACATATGATACTTAGATTTTGCTGAAGCTATTCATTTTGTATTTCTCAACATTACATTCAGACAGTGCACCATTAACTCTAAAACACCATTTTTGATGTAAATTATGATGAAAATGAAATGTAATACATGAAAACAGTATAGTGCTACCACTCCTTGTCCCCTCTCATACTCATTAACTCTACTACCAATAAATATTTTGTCATTCAATTTAGAAGCCTCCATTTTTTTTAAAGAATGAATTTGGGGGTGTTCATAGGAAAAAAGTAATTACTGAGTTGTTGTTTATCAGGACAATGTCTCTATTTCAAAACTTTATTATAGTGTTTTTAGCTGTGATTTGTTGGTAGGAGTTCTGCATCAAAGTTTCCATTGACGCGCAAACGTTGATGCAGAATACCTGTTCAAAATAGAATGGGTCCTTTTGTACATGATCTTTTTCTTCCATCACCATGGTGCCAAGCCCATCACAATAAGACCCTATTAGCAAGAGTCTGTGTTCGTATTCATCATGTCACACAATTCTCTAAGCTGAAAAACAAGTTAGCCAGAGTCAAAATCGTGCTCAAGCAGCCTAAGTTCCTTCATGATGGGTTCTCTGCATAGTGAGCACAATGAGAAACGTCCAGAGGCCTCGGAAAGATACTTAACTTGTTCAGAACAACTCAGCAATTAAGCAAACCATATTGTTGCATAGTCTATCTTCTTGCTTCACCAGAGAGAGTAATTCTGGTCCCATTTCAGATGCTTTGATTCTCTCCTGTAACTGAGCCAACCCATAAGTGCATTGGATAATGCCTTCTTAGAAGGTGTTGAGGAAAACTGAAAACCTCCACTAAATTTTTCAAGATGCAATAAAAATAAAAAGAAAAATATAAAAGCCTGATGTCATTTTATGGAATATTTATACTAGAAAATACCACAATACTGTGGCAGTTGTTGTACTACATCATGATAATTACTGATTTATTTATGACAAGCAAGCAGGATATTCATAGTCCATTTTTGCTTGGTTACATCAATGATTGAGTTTAAATGAGAAATGAATCACAATTTATCCATGATCATTACTGAGTATTAACATCAGGCCTTCTAAAGATGTTTTTGGTTGTCTCTACCAATATTCCTGTGATGGCAGCAACAGCCACAGATTTAGCAAAAGTAATATCTAGGACTTTTATATCTTCAGTCCAAGAATCTCAGACCTCAGTTTCTTCCACGTGTAGCTGGAAAAGCCCACAGGTGTCTCCACAAGCCTCATCTCAGTATTTTTCTCTGTAGGCTACAGTCTCCCTAGAAAACTACTCAGTGAGCCCTCACTACCCTCCCCTCCCCCACCCCAAAGCCATCAGATCTCTCTCCCCATGGGTCCTAGTCCTTCCCCAAGAACCCTAATCCATCCCTATAACCTTCTATCCCCTCCAGAAAGCCCCAGGCCCACTCCACAAGCTCTACTCTTCTCTGCCCCCAAGAGGTAGTGTATTTCTTCGGAGCCCTGTGGCAATGGTGTGGGTGATGAAGCCAACATATTGTTTCTATTTTGTTTCTTCCCCCATGCCATTATGGTAGCAGGAGCCCTTAACAGTACACTTCTTGAGCTCCTCCCCTGTGTTGATGTGGTCAGTAGGGGAGTAGCTCAGGGCACAGCTCCTTTGATGCTTCCCTTCCACTCTCTCTTTTGAGAACCATTGTTCAGCTGAGACAGGGAGGAGGGGAAGAATGAGAGAGATACTGCAGATGGTTTTCTTAGTGAAGCAGAGGGACAAGACAAATTTGGAAGGGACAAAGTTTGTGGTGTCTAAACTGGTGAATTTGTCCCACCAACTTTCACCACACACGTGCACTGTAATTACATCTGTAACCACCAACACTATTCTAGAGCCTTGTGCTGGAGTCTTCTTCCTGTGTCTTTGCCACCATTTCTAGACGTGAGTGGCTTTTTTACTTACTTTTGTATTTTTAATAGATTTTATTTGGTGGGTCTCTGTGTCGAGTTAGATTTTAACCTCTGAGGTAAATGTGTGTCTGGGTTTGTTTTGTTTGTTCTTATGAACCATGTCTTTTTCCTGTGGGGGTGAGGGGACACCCCTTGTCTTATACTGTCATGATCTTTAAGTATGTGGGGAGAAGGGGCTACTGGTTCTTTGAGCATGCGCCATGGTATGGCACAGTATAACTTCCATTTTCTTTCTTCATCCTAGTGCACTTTAAGCAAATCAGCAATCTAGTTATTGATCTATAAAAGAAAAGGAATTAATACGGCCTACTGTATCCTCTGTAGGTAGGAGTATTTAACAATGAACTCTGCTTAAAGTTCATAAAAGCCTCTTCAGCAAATCAGCAGAAAAATATTGATCTTAAAATAAGCATGTGAATTTTAATGGTATTTTGTGTCTCCACTGGAGGACCATTACTTTATTTAGCTAGAGTTCATTCTTTAATTTTATCGTCTTAGTCTGTTGTCCGTAAAGGCTTTTTTCTTTATGTTTAAGCAAGATCTGTAACTGCCCAGTTTTGCTGAGCTTTCCTTTTCACTAGAGCATATTGACTCTTGAGAGCTAGAGAGAAGCTTTTAAGATCATATTGCCATCACCAAAATCTCAGTAACATAACAATGGATTTCTGGTATGTCTGTTAAATGGATAAGTAGGATGCCAAGTGCAATAATTACCTCTCTCTCTACTTTAGCTCACAAATCAATTGATGTTTATTGTGAACCACTATATTCAGAAATACATTTTAATTATATGCACGTTTTTATCTTTAAAACCACATCTCTCTCTAGGTTAATCCTACTTCTGTCACAATTGACTGTGTTTGGTAATATGAAACTGCAACTTGGCCACTCTGCAATTTTCATAATTTTCTCCTTGTTTTTTTCTCATGTTGAAGAAATTTTGAAAAGTTAGAGCTGAAAAAGTGGAGGCGGGGAGGAAGGAAAAAGAAAAAGATGCAAAAGTGAAAGAAAAAGCTCTTAGACATCACTCATTCCATTGTATTCAGTGTCCCAAAGAAAAGGGGGAGGGGGAGGAAATCAAAAATTCAAAACTGTCTACATTTGTTTTGTTTTCAAAAATCAAATTAAAGCATAACTTCAGTTTTGAAACAAATGAACTTTTTGGTTTCATTTCAAAATTTCATTAAAAACCACAACAAAAAACACATTTCCTGGGGGCGGGGGAGGAGAATCATTTTTGAAGAAAATCTCCTTTTTCTTCAGGAAAATATTTTGTCCAAAAATTTCAAACAGGTCTAACAAATGTATAGAGGAAACTTAAAATGTCAAGGAAATATGTTGTTGACTCTGGATAACATTGTCTTTAACTTCAATTATCTATTTATTGTATAAATGATTAGTTGAAATGAAAGTACCAATGTTCTTTTAGCTGACATGGTGTACGTAGCTATACAACTATTATGATTTTGCGTCATTCTGAAAAGAGCCTTTAAGTATTCAGAAATCTTTCTGCTGAGGGCAGCTGCCGTGTTGTTTGCAGCTCAGTTGCAGTCTGTTACAAAGGGAAGACACTGTGCTTTTGTGGTGATGCCACTCTTTCTCGTTGTTTTGTTCTTTTTATTTAACCTAAAAGACAAATCATTTAGACTGTACCATGGAGAACAGTGAGAGTGACATTAGACATGGTAACTAGGGGTGTGCACAGACTCGTATTTTAAGGCCAGAACGGGCTATCATTCTTTCTGGTCATTTAGTCTGACCTGCTGTGTAGCATAAGCCATAGAACTTCAGTTGGCAATTTCTACATGAAATTCATAACCTATGATTGAGCTAGAGAATATTTTGTAAAAAGATCTCCAATGTTGTTTTGAAAACTCCAGGTGATAAGTCCATCACATCATGGGTAAGTTGTTCCAGTGGTTGACTGCCATTGTTGTTAAAGATGTCCTACCTTAATTCTTGTCTAAATTGCTCAATTCAATTTGCAGTCATTGGATCTTATGTTTTTGTCTGCAACACAAAAATTCCCTCTACTGTCAGAAATCTTCTTCCCATGTGGGTACTTATACACTGATCAAGACACTTCTTAACCTTTCTTGGTTAAGGAAAAGCTACCCTGATGAATATACTATATTGTAGGAAAGCTTAGAATGAGGTGGTTGAACAGCAATAGTGGAGGTACAAGGAGATCTTTCTTGGAATGGTAAAATAGAAGTAGGTATAACAACCCAGAATGCAGTAGGGCTGGGGAGAGGACTATCCTTGAAGATACTGGAGCTGAGGAAAAGATGGTTGCAGCTCACTGAACTACCCACTTGCTATTCCCCAGAACTCTGGTTAACATTGCATGTTCCTGTGGCAGTGTACTTATGTAGACAGAGGAAGAGTTTGTGAGGTAAAAAACTCAATCATGGTTTAAACTTGATACAAAACACAGTAAGTTTTTTGTTTCCTAATAAAATTTTTGCAGAACTTTAGAAATAACACCTCCTTCAATTTAGGTATTTATTTCAGAGAGCTTGTGAACAGAGCCCAAAGTAGTAGCAATGGTCAACTTTTGTGATTTCACTTTTTTCATTTTATTTGAAATTACCTAGTAATAGCCACTATGTGGAACTTGGTTTGAACTGGCATTGCTGTTTTATACAATGCATACATGAGCCCAGAATATTAGTCCAAGCACATTTTTAATAGTGAAAAGAAATCAAATATTATCCAATAAGTTAAGAGTGAGACCTCAGAGATATTTATGTGAATTGCAGTAATGCCGAGTGACCCTGGCCAGGGATCAGGGCCTCATTTGGCTAGGTACTAAATGCACACACATAAGACAAGTCCTGCTCTAAAGATGACTAGACTACAAGAGTGGCTGACACAAATAAATAGGGGGTGGAATTAAGGACAAACTGTGAAACAATGATCATTCGCTTAATAAGATGTAGTGTCAGCTCAGAAACCTAGCCATTATGGGTGATCTGGTAAGTGTTTTCAGCAAAAAAATAAATAAATATATAAAAAATAGATGCTCCTGGGGAAAATGCACAGACTGGACAATAGACTTGGTACTTTGTTTCTGATAAACATGCTCTTTTTTGGAGAAATTTAAATCTAGGCATGCATACAGCTTTCCTAAGAGAGAAACAAAAATTGTATATATTTAGTTTGCAGCTGTTTCGAGCTGTGCTATCTGTGCAGAGCTTGAGTAGTAGTGTAATTAAATCGGTGTCCATATGCCTTTTTTTCTTAAAAGAAGACAGCAGTTTTATTATTAATACTCCTATTTCAAACCCTTAGAGGTAGCCAATGATGATTAGTTGTTCGCTGACTTGTATGGTTTTTTTTCCCATTGCATGTGGCTTCACTGTCAGTGCCTCATCCTTGAGTTTGATTTTTAAGTTTTCTTTGTTTCTACTGATAACCCATTTTAAGAAACATCCACATTTTGAAGGTATATCTTTGGTTTTAATTACAGGGCTGACAATTGCAGATCTTGTGATGCCATGGTAAGTCCGCTTCATTCAAGATTGCTTATTTTAAATGGAGATAATACATGCCAAAAGTAATACTTATAAAGTCCCGGATCCATTACCATGTCCCAAATGGACCAAAGAGAGAAAATCCCACTGATAACATGTAAGGGTGAAGAAGTTCGATCCTCTCTTTAGTCCTTGCCTTTTCTTTGTATTTTGTTCCATATTTGTATTTCATAAAGCTGCACTCCAATCTTATTAAGACAAAAATAGAAGTAGCAGTTGGTTTGGGGTTTAATCCTGATGTTCCTAATTTATTCAGTTCTCAGTCAAGCAAACTGCCATTTACAGCTGGGCAATTTTTTTTGGGTGAACAGTAAATTCATCAAAAATGCAGTTTTGGAGTAACCAAAACTATTTGTGAATTCAGGTAGAATTTGGTGCCTAGTCTCAGCCAAATTAAAAATTAGGGGGAAAATGCTGAAAAAGCTGAAATGATTCAGTTCAGCATTTTCAATATGAAATGTTTTTGACTTTATTTTCAAACAACATTTGGTTTCTAGAATTAGGCATATTTCTTTTTTAAAAAAAACAACTTAAAAGGGTAACCACCTTCTCTCCCTTCTTCCCCCCCGCCCCTGAAAACAAAATTAAACACAAATATATATTTTAAAAAGATCATTTCAGGTTGAATGGAATGTTTCATTTGACCCCAGTTTTCCATTTTGGTGAGAAAAACCAAACCTCCTCAGTTTTGATTCGAAATGAAACATTTTTTTTGTTCAGATTTTTCAGTTCAGCCACTGCACTAAAAAATCAGTTATTTGCTCAGGTCTACTCCAGTTGTCCTAACCCCAAATAAGTGTTAAACCTAAATAAAATCTGGTGTAGGTCACCCGTAAGGGGCATTTGCACAAACTCACAGATTAGCTCTAAGGTAAAATTTTTCAAAAGTCCTGGAGTGACTTAGGATCCTAAGGGTATGTCTACCTACAAGTGCTACAACAGCAATATCTCAAGTGTAGACACTTAGTGCATGGACAATGGGATTTTCTACACTGAGACTGAGGTTGGTGGCTTAATTATGTCTCTCAGGGAGGTTAAATTTTCATCCCCTGAGTTATAAATCTTGGGGTAGACCAGTCTGTAGTCTCTCTGAAAGTCATAGTAGGCTGTGGCAATAGGAGTCTGTCACTTTTGTTTATGAGGTTTGGGTTCCTAACTCACTTAGGCACCTTTGAAAATATCACTCCTAGCATAGAGATCTCTTTCACTTGCAGGAGTGGGAAAGGCTTTAAAGGTAAAGGTATAAGACTTTATTTGTACCAAAATAGTCTCAGTATGTAGGTGACTACCAGCAGAAGTTTTCCTTCACCTCTGAGCAAAACCAGGGAGGTATTTTTGAGGAAGCAGAAGAATGGCTGGACATTCACTGGGCTATCGGAGAGCTTCTTTGTGGACTATTAGCCTCGTTGCTTACTGTAAATAATAGCTAGAAATGAAAAATGTCTGGCTGATACAATACTGAGTTCTAGCATTTACCTTTTGCATTTCCCACCCCTTACAGCAGTTGAATTGCAGTCCTGAAACACAATTTGTAGGTCTAGCGAGATGTACTTAAAGGATATGGAAAACGCGGTATGATATTCTCCTGAATGCAAGTAATAGGCATAAACAAATATTGGCCTTGGTTTAGTCGGGATCCCCATGTGTAGTGGCATTAAAATCCTTGTGGGAATACTGGGATGATTGATTGTTATTTGTATTATAGTAGCTCATACAGGATGAGAACTCTGTCATGAGGCATTATATGAACACAGACCCTCCACTGAAGAGCTTAAAATATAAATAGAGAAGACAAAGGGTGGGAAAAAGAAGTATTTTATCCCCGTTTTACAGAAGTGGAACTGAAGCACGGAGAGATGACGTGATTTACCCAAGGTCACACAGAAGGCTTGTTGGTAGAGCCTAGAAATTGAGCCCAGAGCTCCCAAGTCCCAGTCTCATGCCTCATCACCAGATCATCTTTCCTCTTTTCTCAACAAACACTTATGCACAGGTGACTGAGGCGTACAAGATCTTTAAAGGAACTTTTGCTCTAGATAATCCTTGAGCTCACTGAGGGAAATGGATGATAATTGATTATGAAATAGCCTCCAAAGCTAATATGTATTTTAAATGGAAAACTATGCCCAAGCTGAATTAAGATGGACTCAGCAAAGGAGTTTCTCAACATTCCTGGCATCTCGACTGGAACTCAATCTGGGTATTGCTTTAAGTAGGGTCAGCTTGCAAAATTTGGACTGGGTTCTTTCTTTTGTAGTCCAGATATCTCTTAAAGAACAGAACAAAACAAAACAAAACAATCCCTCCCCATAAGAACCCAGAAGGATGAAAAGGAATATCTTTTAAAATGCAGATGGGAAAACAGCCAACAAGGGAAAAAGAAATATTAAAAAGTGCCAAACATGCAGACCTGTCATCCTTTGCCTTAATGGGCACTTACAAATGTGCAAGTTGCAAGAGATGTTCTTCCACAATATGATTGTGGTTATAAAACAAACAGCATGGTCAATAATATGATCTAATCCGATTGAAGAGGTCAGTAAGAAAATTATTACCCACTTTACAACCCATTAACATCAAACCCACATTACAGGAATGTATACGATAGATTAAAAACTTGCTTACTTAAAGCAAGACCCACTAAATAAACTCCATTATGAAATGTTTTGTTTTTTTTACCTTTGAAGCAAAAAAGAATACCCCCCTGGTGACTGGAATGAGGTGGAGAGGGAATGAAAGAGTCTGAACAGGTTGCTGAGGTTAGGTTTTTGATCTCTGTATCTGAGTTGATTATAGTTCATAGATGCCCGGGGGTGTGTGTGTGTCATTGTTCTGATTATTAGCTTTTGTCTTTTGAGTGACAAATTGAGGGGGTTAGAAGAAAGGGAGCAAAAGAAGCTGAAGCTGTTGAATTATGTTACAAGAGGGTCCTATTTTGCATGAGAGGGCCTTTTGGGATCTTTGATGGCATATAGTATTTTCTGTATCAGGAGAGACCCAATAATCTAGTCTGGTGTTCTGCCTAGGACATTGATTAACAACAGATGCTTCAAATGAAGATATAAATCCCCATAATGGACTTACCCTCCATTGCATAATAGTACAGGTATGTGCCTTTCTGATACCAGTGATCAATTTATGCCCTGTAGCATAAGGACTGAGAGCTCTCATAACTTTATATGAGCCCGTGTAACTGCAGATGCTAATCTTAATTGTATGAATGAAAGAGAAGTTATGGAGGAAGGGAACTCTTACTCATTAGCCTGAATAATATCCTATGGCAGTGAATTCCGTAAGTCGTTTACTGTATAAGAGTAAGAGAAAACTCCATTTTGTTCTTTGGCTGCCCATAATAAGAATGGATTGTTACAGAAATTTACAATCTCTTTGCCACTGTAGCTAAGCTTGGTGGAAAAGGGTGTGAGGGAGTATGGGTGTGGGGAGAAGAGAGATTAGTGGAAATTGAAACAAAGCAGAAAAAGATGCCCAGAACCCTTAGAGCAATACTCATGTATAGTTTATTGGCCTATCTGTTGAATCATAGTATAACATAGAGTATGGTGAAAGGCAGAATAGAAAAGGAGAATCATATTAAGGGGAAAAGGTTAAACTACTTTACATGTGACTTTACTTGTCATTAGGATCCCTAACAATTTATATTATATTTAAGGGGCACTTGAGATGAAAATTTCTCTGACCAAATTACTTAGTCATTGATCCTCTCTTCTTACATCTGGGGCTATTCTATTAAAGGACTGAAGGTTTATTAAAGCGATTGGAACACCTGACTTCTTGCTGAGCACAGTCTGTACAGCAGAATCAAATTGCCTTTATTATATATGATCCATTCTGGGTTTGAACCGGAGGCCTTTAAAATAGAAGGGAAGATAAATTAGTGTGTTGTTCCAGCCAATTCTGACAAGTTTCTTTGATTTCAGGTTTGCTCTAATCATTGGATTAAATCAGTGGCTCTGGCTTTTTATGGAATGTTAAAAAGAAGAGTGAGTTGTATCCAATTCTTGAGTAAATTGACATGGACGACCATCATTTTATTGGTGATGGGGGTGGTCTTCTACAACTGTGGACCCATAGATGAGCCATGTAAGTACTATATTTTGCCTCCAGTATCTTAGCACCATCACTGAAACACATAGCTCAGGCATCCTGTAATGGTTTCTTCGGCGTGTCTTCATTGACTCAGCCCTCTGGCCGAGTCTCACATGCTGTTTGTAGGTGGAACAGAACAAACTCCTTCCAGGGTATACAGTTTTTAACTTGTCCTGGCCCTGGTATGGTGCCGTACTCCCAGGATTTCCTCCCTGGAGACATTGTCTTCTTGCTCTATTCCCTGGTTCAGTCCTTGCTCAGTCCCAGCAGCCAGCCAGGAGTGCCGCCTTAGCTCCCCCAGTCTCTACCCTCACTGAGTTGTCTGTGATGTTGCTGCTCTGTCAGCCAGTCAGGAACCTTCCAGATCCAGGCAACAATTGACTGACTCTGTCTCTGCTGCTCCATTTATTAGGGCTTTCCTGCTCCTGCAGTCCCCCTGATTGGCTGCTTCCCCGGCAGCCACTCTAGGCTTCTTGGAGGACATCTCTTTTGCTCCTCTCTGGGGATGGGTGTGGCAGGATGCTGAGGCCTCCAGCAGCGGGGCCTCGCTCACCCCCCTACACATTCTTTGCCCCCCAAAAAGAAGAAAAAAACAGATTAGGCAAGATGTTGAAAAGTCAAGGTCTTCTGTTGTTCCTCTCCTCATCAAAAGTCTGGTTCAGCTTTGCTGATTTGAATGATTTGTGGTGGTGTTTATGAATATATGAGATTTGTCTTTTTCCAGGTCTAGGGCAGTTTTTCTTTCTTTTTTTAAGGAAATGATTAAGGAATGAGTTGGAAAGGAATTCAACTATTTGTGGAACTTAGAGAGTTAGAACAGCCAAAAATATATGATCTAAAGACAGGATGAACCATTGGAGAGAAACTTAGGAGCTTCAGATGGGTATTATGTAAGCAGGTTACTGGACTAATTGGAGTTGAGTGATGGAGTGATATCTTCTAAGAAATATCTATAGCTCTCTCTACCCCTTTTGATAATGTTCTTAATTAAAATGATAGTACCTTCAATAAAAAAGATTAACAAGATGTGGCCCAGAAAGAGAGGGGAAAGCCAAGAAAGAATGACTTATAGTGGTACACAACCTCAGAATGTTTGACAGTTGGATCTTAGGCAAAACAAAATCCCATGGGAATCTCACAAGAACAGCTCTCTCCTGAGAATAGCTCTTCTCTCAATCCTCCAGCAGTTGCACCATGTATACCCTATACTGAGGATGTAGGTGGTGCATAGGGGTTATGCATGATGGTGAATTTCACCCATATTTAACCAGAGCAGTGCAGGACAATCATTTATCTTTGTATTTGCTAGTGAAAATGTTTTCACCCTATAAAAACAAAAACAAAAAACTCCACCTCTTTTCTTTTCTTTCACAAATAAAATGTCTGGAGACACTGGAGAATGTTTTGCTCTTGTGAACCAGGGCAAGTGGTATTTTCTGCTAATGCTGTGAAATTTTCCATATGTGTCTGTAGTATATCCTGGAGAAGCCAACTGGGATGCTTCATGACATATCTTAAAAGGACCTTGTGGCGCTGCACATGCTTGCCAAATAGATGCATATTTGCCTCTACGTCTGTACTATCATTCTGCATCTCTGCAGAATGCTCTCTAAGGCATTGCTGTCTCATGTATTTCAATAAACTCTGCTTTTTGTGTGTGTGTGTGTATATACTTTAAAATTGCTTTTCATAACCTTGCAGTTGTTTTTCATTTTCTTGGGCCTTGTAGCACCAATGGTTGCCTTGTGGCTACCAGTATTAACATTTTATATTTAATGAACATTTTGTCACATTTAATTTTTTTATTAAAAATCTGGCTTCCTTCTAAGAAATAGTTTTTGCGAGGCAAATTGTGATAGATATAATATGGATCTTGCAAAGTAAAGCACAGTATGCCGCATTGTGTAGTGTCTTTGCATTTAGTCACAGCTAGTTATAGTCCATCTGAGCCCGGGCATCTAGTGAAGTGAGTATCATAACAACAAGCTATTAGCACTTTGCTGCTTCCAGCAAGAATGGCTCACTAATTCAGTTGAGTAAAATATGGTGATACTTTTAATGACAATAATCAGATCCTGGAGACTTTTAGAAACAACAATTACCAGACCAGTGGTATCTCATTTCTGCTGCCCAATGGCAAATCTTCTAAGTATGCATAATATTTTGGGAAGCCAGTGTATGTGGTGGTGGTGGAGTGTTTGGGGATCATTTATTTATTGAAACATTTTCTTTTAGTTGGCTGTTATACTCAGTATCCATTTCCCAGCAGAAACAAAATGCAGCACCATTTATGGAGCCCCCAGGAAGGAGGAGGAAAGAGAGGGAACTAAATTCTTGATGATTTGATTGGATAGAGTTCTGAGTCACAAATCCCTTTGCTTCAAAATGGAGAGAAACTCATTTGATTTTAAAAGGATTAATCGTCTCCTGAGCATATGAATTCATATGAAAAAACAATTAAAAATAAAGCACTCCTTTAAGTAATCACTTAAATTAATTGCCTGGGATACCCACAGCACCATTGTTAGAAACACAGACAATATTAATATTAAATCTTCAGCAATGTCAGAATCTGAAATACACCTTGCTGATATGACTTCACTCTTTGGAAAAAGCTATTGCTCTGTTGCAAAATCAGTAAAGAAATCTAATAGATGGGGGTAGCAGGTGTGAAGATAACAGAATGATGTAAATGCACTGTAGTATATGCTGTCGTCTTCTGCTTTTGGATGATGATAGTATGTGGGATTTCGTAAGCGAGTGAAAGACAAGACCTGTATGGAGAGGTGGGGGCAAGGAACGAATGGGGGAAGGGAAAGGAGAGAAGTGAGAAATGAGCATCCTGAATTTGTTCAGGATTTCAGAATTCTTATAGTAGGTTTTCACTCCTCTCAAACTTATCAAAACACAAGATTGTTACTTGGACTTTGAATTTTAAGAGGAACTTGAGATGTAAGACTAGTTCTTCAAAAAGTATCAAGTAATTTTGTATTCATTCTTGTTGCTGTTTGTTTTCACACTCTCAAATGTAGTTTCATGTACACTGCCATGTGGTTCTGCAAATGCTTGTGTATGTGCAAAATCAGAGGCTGAGTATAGGTCTTTCTGAAAGCAAGCTTTCTAAGTTTTTGGTTGAAGTAATCATGCTGATCACTGCACTTCCAAAGTTTTAACAGTACTGTCAAGTCAAATACTTACTTTATAGATGACATTATAATCTGTACTTCCACTAGGACAGCTCAAATATATACAATATTAATATATATCACATATTTTAAATCCTTGAGCACTGCTGGTCCAAATAATCTAGCATAGTGGGAAATAAAAGCAATCCAAAGAAGTATGAATATAAAATTTAGGAGCACAAATCTCATTGAAAACCAACAGGACTAGTGCTCCTAAATCATCCTAGGCACTTGTAAAAATCCCACCCTCACAAATTTTAGCAGTCACCGGGATGAGGGCAGTTGTATTACATTAGGTGGAATACATGGGCCAAAGGTGTTAACATAACCCAGTCCCTGTCCAACATTAAACAAGGTTTGAGGTTTGGTATACAGAGACCTCAGCCTGCTTAGTGCCATAGCAAACATACCATTAAAAATCCTTTAAACCTTTTATTAAAGATAAAAAGAAGGAAAACAGTCAAAGTATTTGCAAAGAAAAGTATTAAATAAGGCTTTCATTTTAACAGTATAGCTGGTTTCCTTTCCCTTGAGCTGGAAAGAGTTTTTGAAAGGAAAACCCCTTTAGTTTGTCAGTCTCTTAGATGATATCAAAGATAACAATAGTTTCCTGAATATCTGAAAAGAAAAGATGTTAACTGAGAAGGGCTTGAAGATGATGATGCTATTGTTGTAAAAGTGCGATCTCATTTCATCCCAGCTGCTGTTTGGGATTCAGCTGTAGCTAGTAGAGGTGGTGATGTCATCTATCTGGCCTGGTCTGGGATATCGCTCAGGATCAGGATGACAAAGGCCTGGGGTTGCAGAATATGGTGGGGGTGAAGCTTGCTCCAACAGCCAATTTTTCTCACCAAAGTCTGTTTCTTTAAGGACTTCAAAAGAGTGTATAGAGTGGAATAGCCTATTCCTTCATTATTTTGTCCACTAATTAGGCCTAATATTTGATGCTCCAATTTTGGTTAATTAATTTCCAATCCTACATTTTGCACTTTAATAAATATCTTAACACTGTCCTTGAATTCTATCAGTAGGCCTTTGTCTCCATTTCATACCTTTTCACATCAGCATGTGTTGTTATAGGTTATTGTTTTTGCTGATACAGACTAACATGGCTACCATTCTGAAACCTGTGACATCTTATGAATTTGCCCTGTAAACATGTCCTTAGTGTGATTAAAAACCCCACAGCACTGAGTTTTAGACCCCAGGCCACCTGGGCAGTGTGTATGTTTGGACTGAGGCTGGAGTTCGAGACCTCAAAGCTTGGGCTCCTGCATGAGCCAGAATGTCTACATTGCAGTTTTATAGCCCATGCCCTGTGAGCCCAAGTCAGATGATCCAGGCCATCTGCAGCTATGCCATGGATCTTTTATTGCAGTGTAGATGTACCCTAACCTTTCACAGATGAGTTCATAATCAGGGTAAATTTGTAGGCCCAATTATCACAACAGGACCCAATAGCACTGGCTCTGAACACGCTCTGTCCAAGTTTCTGTATTCAGCACCTGTAATGCCACTCAATCCTGTTTTAGAGCACTACTGCTGTTCCTGTGCTGGGCCTCTGCTGAAGAGAACCACTTGTGTAATGATTTTATAACGTAGGCAGGCAGCCACAAATGCCTTGATTGGGTTCACCAAAGTAAGGCATTTTTAAACAGACCTTCACATGTAAAAAGCTATTCTCTTAACTCTCAACAGCTCTTAGTCTTAGGCCCAATTAATTTTTAAAAATGGATCAAAGTGGAGTGGTGCAATGTCTGTTGTTGGCATTTCTACCATTCTGTTCACTGTTAGGGAGATGTATCCAATATCTAAAACAAGCAACAGGCAGTCAGGAAGGACTCTTGTAATCTGTCCCCACTGACTTGCAGTATGGCCTTGAGAAAGTCATTTAACTTTCCTATTCTTCATTTGCTGCACCTGATATTTGAAACCTTCGCAAAGCACTATGAGAACCTCAAATGAAAAATGCCATCAAATTGTGGTGGTGATTATAATATCTGATAAAAATTAAGAAGAATTTTTTTATCAAATACTTTTGTTAAAATTCTACATTTTCAGATATTTTAGCTCAGCTCTAATTTTTACACACTGTGATATGAAGGACTGTTGTGAGGGTTAATTTGTTTCTAAAGCCCTTGGAGATCCTGTCATGAACTGAATCAATACTAAAGAGAAATCTGTTTGCAGGGAAACTTTTTAGGTCAGATAAAAGTACAGTTCATGTAAATCAATCCTTAACTGAATGGATGTAACTTGCTCTCTTTAGATGTTCTGTTTGGTTCTCTGAGTTTTGTAATGAGACTTTTAATATAGTTCAATGATTTCAGAGGAGCTATGCTGATTTACGCCAGTGAAGGATTTGGGCTGCAATATGTATCTCTTTTTTTCTCATACCAGAGTTGTAACATGGAGGATATAGTAGTGGGTTCTGAATGAAACCTATTTCTTTTATTGAGCATATATTTCTGTGTAAACATTTAATGAGTGCAAACTTGTATCATGTCTGCGTGCAAATCGTTTAAACAGTGGAAATAAAGTTGCTTTAGGTTCAGGGGAAGGGAGAGGCACGCTTGAGTATAAATGTTTATAACGTACACACATACCATATGTACATCCATTCAGGGAAGGTTATTTGTTAGAGCTGTCATTCTATATGCAATGGTACTTCAGAGCTTGGGAGGTATTCTCATCATTCGTTCCTACTGGAAATGAAAATTATGATTATTTTTTTAAATCCAAAAGTCTGGGATTAAGGGAAGATTTTGAAAGTCACAAATGGTGCTGATGTGCCCAACTCACATTAACTTTCACTGATTGTTAGGTGACTCACTGCTTTCTATGCCTGTGGTTCTCAATCAGGGGTATGCATACCTTGGGGTTTACTGAGAGGTCTTCCAGGGGGCACATCAACTCATCTAGATATTTGCCTAGTTTTACAACAGGCTACATAAAAAGCACTAGTAAAGTCAGTACAAACTAAAATTTCATACAGACAATGGTTAGTTTATACTGATTCATATACAGTACACTGAAATGTAAGTACAATATTTATATTCAATAGATATATTTTATAATTATATGGTAAAACTGGGAAAGTAAGCAAGTTTTCAGTAATAGGGTGCTGTGACGCTTGTATTTTTGTCTGATTTTGTAAGCAAGTAGTTTTTAAGTGGGGTGAAAATTGAGGGTACGCAAGACACATTAGACTCCTGAAAGTAGACTGAAAAGGTTGAGTCATTCTATGCCTTTAAAAATCCCCCCCTTAGGGTATGTCTACACAGCATTGTAAAACCAGGTCTATGGGACCTGGGCTTGTGGACTTGGTGTTTACAATGTGCCCACACTGCATTGTAAACCTGGGTTTACAATTGCTGAATCTAGGTCTCACAGCCATGTGAATGCATCCATACTGTACTATGCAGATCTTCTGGCTCTGGTCTGAGGCTTGAGCTATGTCCACACTGGAAAATGTTAGAGTTCAGATCAGATTCACAGTGGAACTCAGACTTTGACATCCTCTTCTTAAGGTCTGAGAACCTGGATCCTGAAGACTTGCTGACCTGAGTCAGACTGGTTTGTGTGGGATGGAAGGGAGGCTTGGGCTCAAATTGGAGTCAGAGCCTGGGCTTTGTGTGCAGTATACATGGACCCTTCGTGTTCTTCTGATTCCCAGAGTCAAGAGTTCTAATACCATAGATGTTTGCCTGGAAGTCCCATCGCAAAGGAAATCTGCATTGAAGGTTGGAAAAAGAAATTGCTGCTCTACCCACGTAATGCTATTGATTTAATCTTCACCATATATTTATCCCCCTTCTGTGACACTTACTTTGTGCATTTTTTCATAGATCTTAAAAAAATTATGCTGCTATATGGCAAGATTTGAATGATAAAAATGGGAACATCTGTTTGCTAATTGGATACCGAAATTATCAGGACATACTCAACAGTATTTAGTCTTACAAATTGTTTCTCTTTTAAATGTAAACTATCTCTAATGGAATGTTCAATGTATTGTGGTCACCTCAGTTTTGACGTGTCACAGGAATTATTGCTAACATCATTGTAAAGGGATTGTTAAAAATGTGTTATAGGATATTCTTAGGAATCACATGCAGAAATTAAAAGGTGAGTTTAAATGCTCTAAGTGGGAGAGATGTTGGGATGAACTTTCAAGAGAAGGTATTGGAGCACCATTGCCGAGTCACTCGACTAGACAAGAAAAAAACCTGTAGAGAACTCCTCATATTGGCACGGAGATGGATTATATGAGCTTCACTAATACATGTTTTTCTTTTAGTAACTTCTGTGGTTCTAATGAACTCTCCTGAGTGCGTTACAGGACTTGGCATTCTCATCTTTCATGAGACAGGTGCAGGATTTCTTAGTCTCCACTTTTAATCTGGGAAAATCACAGTAAATCCCAGACTTCTCTTTTGCTGCTTGGTGACTGCAGTAGGTTAGGAGAGTCAACAGATTTTAATAGAACCTGACAGGCATGAGTCCCCACCTGTTGTACGAAGTATTGGAATTTTCCTTTTGGTGAGAGTTCAGGGTGATCTGTATAGAGGTGCAGAAGAGTTTAAGGGCAACATCTGACAAGCAAACCCAGTGGCACAATAAACTGAAAGCCCAACGGAGGGATATTTTGCATCTTTTGAGTCTCAAGAGAGGCATCCTTTGTATGTCAGAGACAAAAGAGCAGCATTACTGCTGAGCCTGGCAGCAATGGGACATTAAGACCTGGGCATATGGCCAGTGAAGGAAGGGATGCTCTCTTGAGTTAGCTGAAAAGTAGATGATATACAGGCAAGTTCAGAAAACCCTAATTAGTTCAGAATAAGGTTACAAAGGGCTTAATTAGCAGTTAGATTGATTGCAGCCAGGGAACATAAATAAACTGTTGTGGCAAGAGGACTCTGTAAAGAAATGAGAAAGAGAGGCGCTAAACAAAGCAAAGCTTTCCTCTCTCCTCACCTCTTGTCCTGCTTGGCTCATCCCAGGTTCCTTGAATCCCGTGTATATGCAGGTGGAATTTCAAAGTAATGGGCAGATACTTCATTTCCAGTGGATTTGTAACTACTAAGGTAAGTTCTTGTGACATGTATGCTGGTAAGGTATAACCTGTTAGCTAGTGCTTGCTTGTGTCTGTACAGCAGGCCACTGGTATTTTGTGGTAACTTATGTTTAGGTAAATCTTACCCTAGCCTTCTGATGTGTGTTTTCCACACAATGAAATCAACTTTATCAATCTCTATGGGGCAGAATCAGTCCCCATTTTATGTAGCTTCTGTAACAAGGCATCTGTTTTAACCACAGCTGCTTATGGCCTTTGGCAGAAGCCCAATTTATATTTTGCTGAATGGGGCCAATTGAAAAGACTAAAATACCATGTGTATGCCATTCTTTTTGCATGTTGAAAATTTATATGTAGCAGCTACCAGAAAATAGAGCATGTGATTTATATAAATACTCGGTACGGTACATTTTACTACTTGTGTTTCAGTGCAATTTCCTGACACTTAAAACAAAATATTACTGATAAACATTAGTAAGCAGAACATGTCTATTTTCTTGCCTGTTAATTCAAAAGTTAACTATTGGAATGGAGAGATAAGAATACCTTCCAGAAAATAAGGAAGGAAATACAGAAGCCAGACTCATCAATCAAGCAGGCTGACTGTTCTAAGACTCAAAATTATGAGATTTTTCCCCCATGATCTGATACTAAATGTAGCTATATATATTAGTTGGGCCTTATACTAATTCATAGGCCTTGACTGCCTTGTAAAAATTTGGTATGCTACCCACCATTTGTAAATTTGGTATACTATTAACCTAACATGTCTGTAATACGTGTCACCTCTACACCTAAAAATGCTTCCCATGGTACAATGACACTCCAACTTCTACCTGGATTGGACTGCCGTTGAGGAAGACTAGGCACTATGTCAGGGGTGGCCAAACTTACTGACCTTCCCAGGTGCATATGATAATCTTCAGAAATTCAAAAGCTGCAAGACATACACAACCTGCCCCCCAAGGTGGTGTCTGCCAGGGCACAGGGCTTCTGCTTCAATGCCTCCCTGTGGGGCTAAAGCCCCGAGACCCCCTTCCTCGCAGGGCAGAAGCTCCTAGCCACACGACTCGACCATGAAGCAGAAGCCCCAAGCTCTCATGCCCCTCCCCAGGGAGGTGGAGAATGGGGGGCAAGGAGCAGTGAGGGGGCTCCATGAGCTGTACTTCAACTGTAAAAGACTCATGTAGCTTATGTGCCTCAGTTTGGCCATGCCTGCACTGTGCCGTTTTCCACTGGTATAGTGCTAGTGTAGATAGTATCACTGGTTCAGTAGCTCAACAGTGCAAATACTTCTTCTACAGTGTTGAGGTAGCCTGTCTAGTCTATTTTGTGCACCTTACCACACATGGGCCATATTTCCTGGAAGCCACTTATTTGTACAAGTAGTGCCACATGCACTGTAGAGCTCATATGCACTCTGTTTTCCCAGCAATCAACTCCTTTGGCAGAAATCTGCTCTCTCAGTTGCTAGCAGGTCTGAGGGAATGCTTTCCTATGAGCTTTCTGCAAGTGGGCCAAAAGGTGGTGATGTGTGGGCATTTGGGAAGAAGAGGAAACTTCGGTTCAGGTGAACTTGGTCACTCTAAATTCTTTATTCTACAACTAGGTGTCCAAGCCCCTGGCTTAGATGTTCTGTTATTTCTAGCGCTATCTCACTGGTGTAATTACCTAAAGTTCAAGTATTTTAGTGCAGATGTATCCAAAATGAAAACCAAATCTATAAAAATGAATGAAACTGAAAAGATCTGATGGTCCGCAGACATGTCAAATGGAAAATAAAATGTACAAGAAAAATGATTAACTTTCGATCTCGTAAGGTTGAATGACTGACTGTTGGTATGATGTGAGGCTTACTGTACGCAATCCTCTTGGGCTCCTGAATTCGGTTAAAGATGAGCTTGATGTGCTAGAAATGGCATGCCTGGCTTTCAGTGTCTTCCTACTGCACATGTTCCCTAGAGTAGTGAGAGAGAGGCTCTGTGATGTATCATATTATCAAAAAACAAATACTAATGTAATAAAATCGCAACTCAATCTAACAAATTTTGTAATGTGATGGAAAGTTGGTAATGTTATACTGTGATTTGCAAGATGCATTGTCATTCCTATTTCAAAGAATATAGATACAGACAGTGGGCTTTCTTAGCTGAACTTACTGATTGTATTGCTTTTAGTGCTCATTCCAAAGAATCCATTTATTTTTACTCTATTTTAAAAAAATGTGAGTGAATATTTGTGCATACCAAGATTAAGTTACTGACAGAACTGAGAGATGAAATTTTGTACATCTTAGCAACAAGCCACAAAGACTTAGGCTGTGTAAGCATCCCTATATTGCCCCTGACCAGTTGCTATAATGTCCTATAAGCACACTGTCCATATTCTTGGCCAGGAATTTGGAACACTTGCTATAGAAACAGATTCTCCAAAGAATCCATCCTGTGTTTTACATGAGAAATCAGGTGTGCTGGACAGGGAATATCAGCTAGCATCAGGAGGGAGACTGATGAATGCATTGAGTAAATCTGCTTGATCACTAATTTAATATTGAGTCTTAGGTCTTGTCGCCACAGGATCATAAAGGAAAATTGATCCAAATTAACTAAAGATGTGAATTTGAAGTGGATTAGTTAATGACATTGAGTCCCGGTGTGAACACCCTCATTCAGAATTAAAGTGGCCTTTCAGAATGAGAGTGTTCACACAGATTTAATGCAGTTTAACAACTCCACTTCTAATTCACACCTTTAATTAATTTGAATTGATTTTCCTGGGTGTCTATTTGGTGGATTAAGGCTTGTCTACTCTTAAAATGCTGCAGCGGCATCACTGTAGCACTTCAGTGAAGACACTATCTATACTATGGGAGAGATTCTCCCTTGGGCATAGGTATTTCACCTCCCTGAGAGGCAGTAGCTAAGTCAAGAGGAGCATTCTTCTGTTGATCCTAGTGCTGTCTACTTTAGATATTAGGTCAGTTCAACTGAGTGGCTCAGGGGCAGGGATTTTTCTTACCCATGAGCAATGTATGTGATGTTGCACTCCATATGTTTTATGGAAGTATGCTAATGAGTGTGAATATAATGTAACTGGAATATGCTTTATGCAAAAGGTCTCTTGTAAGGTATTGTGATGGGGTCTACTTACCCCACACTCACCCAGACAGGCTTAAGCCCATATTATTGATAGCGGAAGTCCCGCCTCCCAGGCAGGACTGGGCACGCTCTGGATGCCCAAGCACAGGGGTAGGCAACCTATCGCATGCATGCCAAAGGCAGCACATGAGCTGATTTTCAGTGGTGCTCACACTTCTCTAGTCCTGGCCACTGGTCCGGGTGGCTCTGCATTTTAATTTAATTTTAAATGAATCTTTTTAAATATTTTGAAAATCTTGTTTAATTTTCATACAACAATAGTTTAGTTATATATTATAGACTTATAGAAAGAGACCTTCTAAAAATGTTAAAATATATTACTGGCAGGCAAAACCTTAAATTAGAGTGAACAAATGAAGACTTGGCACATCACTTCTGAAAGGTTGTCGACCCCTGCTCTACACAAGTACTATGGTGGTACCATCTAGACAGGCATGTAGAGGTATGGATTCATTTCACTTCTGTTCCAGTCTGAAGCCAAAGTCTTGCTGCTTTACCACAAAGTGTAAAAGAGCATTTTTAAATTTAATTATTTTTGTTAAGAGAACTGGAGTAAATCTCCGTACATACAGACTCATTCTATGTAGCCATCAACAGCTCCACAAAATTGCTTTCCTAGTATATTAGGCATTTCTAATGTGCATAGATACTAGGCACTTAACAATTACCTAGTACACTGGAACCAAATTTAAATAATCGTAGTAATAATAATTATTCCTATCTTAAAATTAGATTAGAAACAATTGCCATACCATTAGTTCCTATGTCATATAGTCATAGCTTCTATTAGGTAAAGAGAGAACTCTAGAGCAGGGATAGGCAACCTATGGCATGTGTGCCAAAGACAGCATGGGAGACAATTTTTAATAGCACGCTGCTGCCTGCTGGGACAAGTGTGCCATTAAAAATCCTGCCCGTCCCCGCCCACTCTTCTTTGCCCTCTGCCCCCTCCCGCGGGGGCAGGGAGCAAGGGGCAGGGGGCAGAAGCTTGGTCCTGCCAGCTCTCCAGCCTCTTCCCACAGTGTGTTGGGTTCCTGTCCCCCCCTCCTCCTCTCTGTCCCTCCCTCCCTGCCAGCTGATGGCCCTTGCGAGGGAGGGTGTCAGGGAGGAGTGGAGTCAGCGTGCTTGCTGCTCCCAGCAGAGGCAGAGAAGAAGTGGGGACAGGGCCTTGGGGAAGGATGGTGGTGGAATAGGGGCATATCCCCTCCAGCCCCCTGCTGTGAGCACCTCATGACCCCAGCCCACACCTCCAGCCCTCTGCCCTGACCCCCGCACACACCCAGCCTGGAGCCCTGCAACCTCGCACACCCCCGAGGCCCGTGCCCTGAGCCCTGTGCCCCCCTCACACCCCTGGTCCCTGCCCTGAGCCCTGTACCTGCCTCACACACACCCAGCCCTGAGCTCTGCAGCCCCGCAAACCCCCGAGGCCCGTGCCCTGCACTCCCACCAGGCCCTCTGCCCTTAGCCCTGTACCCCTCCCACCCCTCTGCTTGACTCCTTCACCCCCCACCCCTCCTCATGACCCCAGCCCTGACTCTGGCACCCCCACACCTACCCAGGCCCCCCACACCCCATTCCCTGACACCTGCATCCCCCTCATATGCCCCCAGCCCTCTGCCCTGACTCTTGCACCACCACCCCACATACCCAGAACCCCGTTCACCCCCCACATCCCTATCCCTACGCTGAGAACCAAACGGGAACTCCTGCACCCGCCCACACATTCCCACCTGCACCCCTTGCACCTGATGGGAGCTGCCCAGGTAAGCGCTCCACACCCAAACCTCCTGCCCCAACCCTGAGCCTCCTCCCTCATTCTAGCTCCTGGCCCAGACCCTACCTGTTCCTTTACCCCCAGCCCTGTGCTCAGTGCACTCCCACCCTCAACTCAGTGCAGAGAGGAAGAGAATGGGCCAGAACCAGGGAGAAGGTAGGTACCCACTGTATGTGGGCAGGGCTGGGACCCCAAACCGGCAGTGGGCTGAGTGGGTCCTGCAGCTGGGATCCCTGCTGGCAAGAGCCGGCGGATGGAACCCCTGAGTGGCAGTGGGCTGAGTCGCTCAGCCCACTGCTGGTCTGGGGTCCCGGCCGCAAGCCCCGCTCAGCCTGCTGCTAGCCTAGGTGAACAGAACCCCCGACCAGCAGCGGGCCAGTGGCATAAGATCAACATATTAATTTATTTTTAAATGAAGCTTCTTAAACATTTTGAAAACCTTGTTTATTTTACAATACAACACTAGCTTAGTTATATAATACATAGACTTATATAGAGAGACCTTCTAAAAAACATGAAAATGTATTACCGGCATGTGAAACCTTAAATTAAAGTGAATAAATGAAGACTCGGCACACCCCTTCTGAAAGGTTGCTGACGTCTGCTCTAGCAGTATAAAGGGAGGATGTATAAAGAGAGCTCATTCTGGTCTGGAGGCTACAGGGGAAGGACATGTCTGGGAAGCTCCTGTGGAGGACTAGCCACGGCCCCTCTTTGTACAGGGAACCAGAGCCTCCCCGGGCCCGCTTGAACTCCTGCAACAGGAGGAGCCACAGGAGGCAACTAGCCCATCAGACCACAGAGAATCCGAAGCCTTATGGAAGCCCTCAATGGAGATACTGGTAGGAAGTGACACAGGGAGGGTGATGGAGTGGTACCTCCTGCCCAGGAAACCTCAGTGTGTTTCAGTAGTCAGTGGCAAATTGCTCTACCAATGTTAGGGCCCTGGGTCAGGGCCTGATGGAGTTGGGTGGTCCCAGGCTCCCCTATAGGGGCTGCCAAACCCATTGGTGGGCACCCCCCACATTGGCCTCTGGCATCTAGGCCACGCTGCCCTGCACCCCAAGGGTGGCTTTACTGAACACCATCTACTAGGCTGCGCTGCCATGATCCTAGGCACCATCACCTGTGTTTTGGAGTTTAGATCCTGACCTGGTCATCTGGAAAGTCAGGGACAGTACTTGTAGACGGTGCGCTTCCACCCTTTACCCCCTGTTTGTGCAATGGGGGGAAGGGTGTAAACTGCCACAGGTATCATTACAAAGCTTATAATCTACTGAGTGTGTTCATCCTATTTGTATGTATGTATCATTCTTGTATCTGAAGCTAGAAATATAAAATATAATTCTGAGGGCCTATTGTAAATATGCAGAGTGTGGGCCATTGATGATGATTTAGAATTTTGATGGCTCCCATTGACTAGGACAATTGGTTGTAAATGTTTCTGTTTACTTGCAAACCTCCTGGGGTATGTGTGGGCCAGCCCTGGAAGAATGAAGAATGAGGTCTTACAGGACATATGACCATGTCATGGGATACTGGAAACCATCTTCAACCTTTTCCATTTAGAAGGAGGGGTGAGGACCCAAAGAGAGAGACAAAAGATTCCCGCCTTGTGCCTAAGCTATAAAAGGGGCTGGAAAGGACAAAGGAGGCTGCTAGTCATGAGAAATTCCCTAGTTACCACCTGAGCTGGAACTAACAAGGACTGTACCAGGGGAAAGGATTGGGCCCAGACTAATCAGGAGTCTAGTCTGTGAAAAAAGCCCATTGGAACATCTCTGAGGGTGAGCTATTACCTGTATTAGTTTTTTAATGTATTAGGCTTAGACTTGCATGTTTTGTTTTATTTTGCATGGTGACTTACTTTATTCTGTCTGTTATTACTTGAAACCAGTTAAATCCTACTTTTTATACTTAATAAAATCACTTTTGTTTGTTAATTAACCCAGAGTAAGTGATTAATACCTAGGGGAGCAAACAGCTGTGCATATCTCTGTCAGTGTTATAGAGGGTGGACAATTTGAGTTTACCCTGTATAAGCTTTATACAGAGAAAAACAGATTTATTTGGGGTTTGGATCCCATTGGGAACTGGATATCTGGGTGCTGGAGATAGGTGACCTGCTGAGCGGTTTTTGGTTAAAGTCTGAAGCTCTGGGGGCATGGACCAGACCTGGGTCTGTGTTGCAGCAGGCTAGTGTGTCTGGCTCAACATGGCAGGTTCTGGAGTCCCAAGCTGGCAGGGAAAACAGGCTCAAAGGTAATTCCAGCACGTCAGGTGACAGTCCCAAGGGAGTCTCTGTGACCGAACGCATCACAACGTAATGATACCAACTTAATTTCCTAGTGTAAACCAAGCCCTAGACTTCCAGTAACCTGTGACATGACAAGATCAACCTTCATTTGGAATCATCAGTCTTGCTAGTACAGACAGAATTTTGATCTCCTAATGAAGTTCTGTAACAAATGGATACATCCCTGAAACACCCCATTCTGACAGCAGCGTTCATTCTGTCAGGAATTTTAACTTGGTTCTGATTCATTAAGACGTGGCTGTTTTATTCTGCTAGGATGCTTCGAACTAGAGTATGGACTGACCAGTCTGGAGAGAGGAACCCTAAGGGCAGCCAAACCTTGGGGAGATGGTTTGAGCGGAACTTTCTTCTCTCATTATTTTTTGTGTTAATTAACTCAAACTACAGGATGGATGGAAGTGTGTAGACTCTACTTGAAAGTGGATTTGCAAAAGGCACCTGCTTCTCACAGGCACCTATATTTAAAAATAGACCTGCTTAGCAAGATGCAGGTTTTTATGAAAAGAGAAGGTCAGATGTTCCAAGGCAAATGATGGTCTCGAAAATGTGAAATCGAGCTTCCAGTATGCTTTTTTTTAAAGGGGAAATCTGAATTTTTCATGATGATTTGGCTTTGCAAACAATGGTAGGCTTGACACAGCCTTTTCTAGATCTTTGTACAGGAATAACATTAGTAGAAAGAAAATAACTGATTTGTTCCAAATCAAGTCTGGAAGGTAATGAGTGACCATTTTCTAACTGCGAAAGATGGGTTCATGGCATTAAAAGCCGAAACTATATATTTTAGAAAAACAAGCAAAAAATGAATGAGAGATTTTCTAATTGAGTCCAAGATAAGATTTCTTGATAGGCAATGAATCATGTAGTCGACTAAGGCCCTGAGAGCCCACCACAGTTTCAGTCTCTATCCTCTTGTCATTGTTACTCTGAATTGCCAGGTTCCTCTCTGTAGTGAACACTAGAAAGCAGAATGCTCTTAAAAAGCATCCTCTTCAAGACTTTGCCCCCTTTATGCTTGCACAACAAAAGCTGAAGAGTACATTAAGAATAAATGGCAGTAATGTACTGAAGGGAATACTTCCACTGTAAATGGACAATATAGTTGGATGGAGCCCAGTGCTTAAAAGTATGAACACTGCTGATTAATCCTCACATTCTTTGTCATCATAACCTGTGCACTTTAAAGCCCTGGGTCTCATCAGGGGAGAGAGTAGGCATGTGTTGGCTGTTAAGAAACTGACAAGTATCCAGATGGCTATTATCAGCGAATGGACTAATTTCCAGGTATTGGAGGTGATTTCTAGGAAACAGTGCCAGGGAGAAAGGGAAGTATGTGGGTGCTGGGCAACAAGGCAAGGTCAGGACACTTAACTAGCCCTGTCTTCCCCTCTCTAGTGATAGGAAACCTATTCAGAATCTGTGAGGTCTAACATGGCTTTTTAAAGTATTGTTGGGTTTTGTTTTTGTTTTCATGTTGAATCAGGTGAGTTGCCCCCAACCCCCCAGACTAACGCAGATTTTTTGTTGATATCTAAATTTAAAATTTAAATAGAGGTTTACATTCTGCTCTCTGAGGCAGGGAATCTGTCTCTCTGTGTGTATATAGAGTGCCTAGCACAATGGGCCCTAGGAGCTAACACAATACAAATAATAGTTGTTATTGCAGTATTACCTTTATATTTTTTCTAGGAAAGGTGTCTTTCTATATTTTCTAACACGGATTAGTTTGACTGGAGGGTGTATTTTCACACCCTTACACTGGAGTAGAATTATAGCAACATTCAGTGTATTCTGTAGCAATGTAGAGATCATCCCTCTGAAGCCCTAGAATAGAGTTGTCAGTCTATCTCTAGATAAAGATTCATAGTTTCCCAGGGTTTATTTTATGTATTTCAAATACATACTTATAATAAATTAACTGTTTCATTAATGTTTTGGGGAAAATGTGGAGGAAATTTTAATGCTTGGGAAAAATGTTAGACCTACTGAAAAGGTGTTTTTCCGCCGTAAGCTTCCCCCAACACTGTTCCACCAAAGTGCCTCAACCCTACCATGGGAGAATATCTTTAAGCTGGAGAAGAGAGATCATTCTCCATGCCCATTCTATCCTTCACCTGCTGAGATTGCAAATAAACAAGCCTATTAGAACCATTTGTGATGCAGTTACCTGTCCTCTAGGAAATAGAGAACATAAACTTGTTTCTCACAAGTTGCTGGGCAACATAGATGGTGACATTTGGTCATATTATCAATTTGGGCTTGATATGAACTGAGAATCCAGATAAAAGGCTATGTGTCACCTTACCAATCTTCTTAGCTGTCTAATCCACATCAAAATATTTTAACAACATTGGATCTTCTGTATCATTTTGGTAATTCCTCCTTAATGCTATTGTTTAATTATTGCACCATGAGTTATCGTATTGACCATGTAGACTTCAAGGCAGGACAGTACTGCAAGTTAAATGTATGTTTGGCTTTAGGTTACGTCTACACTAGAGAGCTTATTGCTGCTCAGTTGTACTGATGCAGTTGCACCACTGTAAGATCTCTTGTGTAGCCTTTCTATGCCAATGGGAGAGAGCTCTCCCATTGACATAATTAAACTACCCCCAGCAAGTGGTGGTAGCTATGTCAATGGGAGAAGTTCTCCCACCAACATAGCCCTGTGCACACTATTACTTAGGCCAGTGTAACTTATGTTACTCGGGATGTGTTTATTTTTACACTCCTGAGAGACGCAAGTTTTGCCGTCATAAATGGTAGTGTAGACATGACCAAAGTTTTTGGACTTCATACTATAGAAAAAATTCTAAGCATTTTTTTCAATGGGTGCATCTTGATGGATTAAACTGGCTCCTGTGTAGCTCCCAAATCTTTAGTGTTTCAGGTTTTCCTCCTTATTAAATGTTTCCTGTAGGTTGAATCTTGTGTCATGCTCAAAGTGAGATTGTCTCATCACCCACACAGCTCTCATTTAGCAGACTTTTCTTTCCCTTGATGGATGATGATCCAGTTGTTAAAGCTGTAATTGGTGATGGTAGTAATATATGATAATATTCTCTATCTGCCACTCTGCAGCTATTTTAGTTGGGTGTACCTTACTCGCCTTTTTGGCTTTGCACAAATAGCACATAATTGCAATCTACATTTTGGTGGTAATGTCACTTTGCATGATCATAGCTCTCTCCACAGTATCATGAAGCTGAGCAAGGATCTCAGGGGTTTTGCAGGGACTTGGGTCCACCAACTTCATTGTGGCTTTGATGCAGACTTGCTTCAGTATAAAGGATATCCAGAAATATCAGGTGGACTGTAAAATGTGCCTACCCTTAGATACGTCCCTTCTCATTTTAACTGTAATAAATGCTCCCTATCTATTTTTAGTTTAGAATACAAGGAAACATCCTCTCTCCCTCTCAGGATTTTAGTCTAGTTACAAAGGTGAGAATAAGTAAACTGCTCCATCTCCTGTTTTCCCTCCCTCCAGACTCTCATCTGGCACTAATGCTACTATCATAGAGGCAGTATGGCAGTGGTGGCTACAAATACAGTTCTCCTCTTGGTTCAGTAAGGACTTGATCCTGCTCCCATTGACTCCTGTGGTGCAGGATCAGAGCCTAGAAGGGTGTCCGTGGATGTAGCTGCTGTTATGCTTGCAGTGGATTATTGTTCTCATTAACAAACACTGTTTTTTCAGGATTTTTAGATATGAGCCCTATCTTTTCTCCCACTCCTCCCGCTGGTGATAAGAGGATCTTCTCTCCTCCCATGTTTTATTTTTATCCCCTTCAATGTCTGTATGAGTTGAGTTCAAATGAATGAGCATTGATGTGGCAATGAACATGTACTGTTTTTCTGCGTTTTCTTATTGGAAATTAGAAATTGTTGACAACCATAGCATGGATACAATGACGTTACAACGCACTTACAGGATGACTTAGAGAAATTAGATATCTGGGCAGAGGAAAAACCTGGGACATTGCAACTGAATACATCTGGGGAGAAATAATTTGTAACCGACACACACATTCTGCGGGTGGGGAGAGGGGGAAAGGGGAAGGTAGTAAGGAGCATAGGGATTAGCAATACTAAAAGAGACTTAATGGTGGTAGTGGACGAATTAGACATGAGTTTACAATGTAATATGATAGAAAAAGAGTCAGTACCATTTTGGTCTGCATCCACAGAGGTTTCATGGGGCAATATAGAGCTAAGTGGCTCTGACAAAGGAGAGTTCAATTTTGGATCTCTCATTTCCAAGAGATATGGGGTCGGGAAAGGAGGGGAGAGAATGGCTGGAGGGATTGAATTATGAGGAAGGATTAAGAGGTAATGGTGTATACTTGGCCTAAGTGATGGCTATAACTAAGGAAGGTTACTGTACAAATAGGGAGTGTTAATAACAGGAGAAATAGGAATTATTGTGCATGGTACAAAAGGCTGTAAATGAGAGTAATGAGATAGAATTGAGAAAGGGGAAATTGAGGCTTAATGCTAGGAGAAACTTCCTGATTTTGGGATGTGTTAGGCTGTGGAATAGTCTGTCAAGGAAAGAGTTAGAGTTTCCATTTTCCACAGTGTTTAAAGCTAAACTGGAAAAAAATTAAAAAATAGTTTTGCATTGGCAGGTATATGAACTGGTGACCTCAAAAGCCTTTTCCATCTCTGGTTTCTGTGACTCTATTTTAAATGTAGTGTAAATGCATATTTATAGGCTAGACCATAACAGCCTTTTCATTGCTGCAATGGTCTATTAATGATACACTTTAAAAAAAAATCTCAGTATATAATTATGCAGCAGACCCTAGTGACTCTATAGAACCTCTTACAGAATGCTGAGTCAATGCTTTTAATAATTATCTAAATATATATTTAGAGCTTAAAACCACCAGTGAATATAATGTACATGTTTACTTAGATGTTCCTGTCTTACCTATCGGCTGCTTCTCTGGTCTATTGTGGCTACTTTCTGCTGCTCAACCACACTGCTAAAATGTGTTGATGCCATGGTCCCTTACCTGCTCTTCTCTCCTTTATAGGCTGCTCTTCACCATACTTCTGGTGCTATCACTATTTGTCACCACTATAGGTTCCAGTTGAGGTGGGGCTCCATTAGGCAAGGTACTCTGCAGATTCACAGTGAGAGACAATCCTTCTGCCAGACACTTCATGCTCTAAGTAGAAAGGCCAAACAAAGGGTGGGAAGGGAAACAGAGGCATGGAGAAGTGAAATGATTTGCCCAATATCACACAGGAGGCTGGTGGCAGAGCTGGGAAGAGATCCCAGAGCTCATGGATGCTACTCCAGTGTTCTAACCACTGGACCATGCTGCTCATCTATACTTGCTACCGGACTAATGAGCTCTTTGTGGAGGGCTTTAAGTCAAATTAATACTCCACTGAAACAATCTGTTCCTTGACTCTTGTTTCTAACCTCCCAGCCATGGGATATAGCTGTCCTTGCTGTATACTTTCCTGTGGTTCGCTGTTTGTTTACTGCATTGTAACACAATGTACCTTGGCCTGGGGCTTTGAGAGTTTTGTTAAAGATCTTCTGCCCCTCTTACTAAGAATATCAGGCTTTTGTACAATGTGATGGTGTCACTCAAAACTCCCTGGCAGTCTCCCGGAGGTAACTTGGTAATGAACTGAGCTCAAACTTCAAAAGATTCAGATTCATTTGAGGCACTTTGAACTGACAATGAATAAGTGTGGTGTGTGTCTGTCTGAAATTTTCCCAAAACACATAGCCAACCCCTTACCCCATCACCCCTAACTGGAACAGTGATATGGGAGTTAGACAAGGTACTGACAAGCTGCTTTTGCTTTCCACAAGATTAAATCACAAAGCAAACAGTTTTGTGTTGCTTTTAGTTCTGAAAAAAAGTCCCTTAAGTGAAAGAGAGAGGATGTGGATAACAGATTGTAATTGCCTCTTTCACAGACTGTACTCTGGTTAAAACAGTGTTTCCTGCTGAATTGCATGAAAGAAAAGAGAGCTTTAAATATTGATGTCTACGTGAAGCTTCCTAAAGTGCCCAGCTATACTTGTCTCACAGTATTTCTTTAACAGCCTTTATTTTCTGCTCTTTTTAGATTGGTTACTGGTGGGTTCCAGCCAGAGATATTGTCCTGTACTGGCCAGAAAGGATAATCATTGCTATTCTGGAGACAATGTGGCTCTGCCTGACATTCCTGCTTCTGGTACCTGGGTACCCCAAGTAAGTTAGAGTGAATAAGATAATAACATGAAGGTAGCATGTGCACCATGCTGAAGGCTTTTCAATTATAAAAACATGCCCTCATTCTCCCTGCTGCCGTATGCCAGGGGGTCTGTGTACACCACCCACCTATGCCAGGGGCTCCATGTGCACCACCATAGACCCTCTTTTCCTCTTCCCCACATTCTTATTTCTTTTCTCTCTGGGAGAGAAGTCATTCAGGGTGTCAATATTTTAAAACTATATTTGGAGGAAGAGTAGAGCTGAGATGTGGGGTATTGTTGTGTTAGGAGGTGTCAATGACTGCCATCAGCCAAGTCTTTGGACCAGGAGTAGGCAACCTATGGCACAAGTGCCGAAGGCGGCACACAAACTGATTTTCAGTGTGGGTCCGGGCCACCCAGTCCGGGAGCTCTGCATTTTAATTTAATTTTAAATGAAGCTTCTTAAACATTTTTAAAACCTTATTTACTTTACATACAATAGCTTAGTTATATATTATAGACTTATAAAAAGAGACCTTCTAAAAATATTAAAATGTATTACTGGCACGTGAAACCTTAAATTAGAGTGAATAAATGAAGAGTCGGCACACCACTTCTGAAAGGTTGCCAACCCCTGCTTTGGACTACAGACAACTACAGTGGTGGTTGAAGCTGCAGGGTCTGCTAAGCAGATGCCAAAGCCACTGTGTTTCTCTCCATTTCCCTCTTCTGATTTTCACCAAAATCAGTAGATTCAGCACATTGGTGCCTAGGATAGTCCCTGAAATTTTGGAATTGACCAAATGCAGTGATCAAAAGTTATTATGTTACAGACTGATAGAGAAATGTTGTTTAATTGAGTATAATATCTCATTTCACTTGGCCAACCAATAAGCAGCCTATAATGCAGAGAGTGAATTGGATGGTAAGGAGAATGGATAATTGTAATGATGATTTTCTCAATTTCAGAGTAGCACAATCAAGTGATAATGTACATGGCAAGGAGAAACATCTGGTGAATGAAAATGTAGAATGACCATTAAAATGGAAAAAAATAAAACAGGTAAATCTGAATCTAAAGGAAGCAAGAGTATATTCAAATTTTAGGAAGATATTTGTGTTAGGAAAGATTCTGCTTTCAGTTAAAAAGGTGCAAGTCTGGAGTAGTTTCACTTAAGAAGAGCTCTGTGTGGCTCGACAGCTTGTTTCTCTCACCAACAGAAGTTGGTCCAATAAAAGATATTATTTCATCCACCTTGTCTCTCTTATGTCGATAGAGTCACTTTAATATACTATGTACTGTATAGAAATTGGCTCTTTGAAAGAACAATCCTTAGCATGAGACTTTTTGTACTTTCTGGTTCTGGTTAGGTAGAGAGAGAGCAATTATTTGCAATATTATTTATTTTACACACCATTTTTCGTGAAAGACAACATTCCTTCCTTGGATGGAGTCACATTTGCTCCTTACAGATTGTCTCAAGAAACTCTGAAAAGTCAGTTCTAAGTTTTCATGAAATCTTGGGGTGGAGAGGGCTGTGTATCATTTGATTTCATGAAACATTTTTATTGCATATTCAGATCAGATCCTATTGTTAATTTATTCAAAATGGAAAAATGTTGCCTTCCATTATGGAAGTTTTGGACCATAATAATGTACCAAATCCTGCAATTATTACTCAAGTAAACTCCTATTGACTTCAATGGTAGCTTTGCCTGAGTGTAGGACTGCAGGATTTAGTTTCACAGTAATACGATAATGTGGGTGAGTGAGTGGATGGCTGGGTTTGTTTTGTTTTAACTCTGAAAAGTAACTAAAAACATTATTGTGGGGTTCTGTGTCTGTTGTGCCTCACTGGCTCTGCACGTATATGCTTGATTTGCAACTAGAAAAATAGTTTATCATTTATTAACAGTCCTGTAAATGCAACTGGTGAAAGTCAAGTTGAATACTTGCCTTCCGCTGGCTCATCTAAAGTAAAAGAGAGACTGTACAGGCCAATGTCTGTTCTCATTTACACCTGTGCTGTGGTCATGAGGGCCATATAAAATAAAAATCCATCAAAAACTCTTGGTTACATTCTGCTTGAGGGGAGCTCAGTGGTTTGAGCATTAGCCTGCTAAACCCAGGGTTGGAGTTCAATCCATTTAGGGATCTAGGGCAAAAATCTGTTAGAGACAACAGTACTTGGCCCTGCTGTGAAGGTAGGGGACTGGACTCAATGACCTTTCAAGGTCCCTTCCAGTTCTATGAGATAGGTATATCTCCTTATAATAATAAAATGCTGGTGCAATTAAATTCACAGTAATTCCAGACTTACACATGTGTAACTGAATCTGGCCTATTCTCTTGAGTGAAGTTGTGCAGGTTTGACAAATTATAGACTTTGGCCTTGCAGTTGTAAGTTAGTAAAGAACTGTTGGTGATTCATGAGCCAGAATGAAGTCTAGCTTGCTCACTCTTAACCTTTGTCATCTTTGCAAGGCTAATGGGAATAAAAGTAGTAAAATGTTATTTTTGACACTAAGGTAAAGAGATGTGTTGTTAGTGTCAGCAACTATGACTCTGAATACCCTGGAGGAACAAAGCTGTTGGTAAGAAAGTGCTGTTATCAAAGGGTAGGGTGACCAGATAGCCAGTGTGAAAAATCGGGATGGGGGTGGGGGGTGATAAGAGCCTATATAAGACAAAGCCCTGAATATTAGGACTGTCCCTATAAAATCAGGACATCTGGTCACCCAGGGTACTTCTCAGAGTTGACCAGCAATTTAAAAGCTAATGACCACTGCAGAGAGCATTGCATGGGAATTAATGACCAACTACTGGAGTTGACTCAGTTGGTCATTAATGGCCTGGAAAAGTCTCACCTGGAGGTGATTATTGCAATTATAAATCCAGGAAATACAAAAATTCAAAGAAAAACACTAAGATGTTAAGGTGTGAGATAGAGCTGAACCTTGTCATTGACAGTATTCTGTTTCCAATAAACGAATCGCCCACTTCTCTTCCCAGTGAAATCAATACATTTTTCACCATTGACTTCAATGAGAAAAGGATCAGCTTGTATAGATCTAAGAAATTTCTGATCCTTATTCACTAGATGATTGAGAGGTCATGTTAGGAGGCATTCGTCTTAATACACCCTGCACTTCTTGACTCTGAACAAAGTGCTCCTACAAGATTTCCTGCTTGGCCAGAAACAGGAAGTGCCACATTCCTCAAAAGTGAACTTGTATTCAGGTTTCCAGTCCAGTTTTGCAGACATTAATTTAAAAAAAAAGAAAGAAAAAGAAAAGTAAATGAGCTTTGGATAGGCTCATGAATTTTTGGATACAGTGTAAGCTGACCTGTCAAATCATTGTAGGTTAATCCATTACTTGTTTTTGTAACCTTGGGTTGTCTTCAAAGATCAGTTCCCCTTCAGCCAGGAGTTGCAGTAGTCCCTGCTGCTGCTATGTCCAAACTGCTCTGAGTACAAGGGCCTGTGAATATCCATAGTGCCAAATTCATCAGCCTTGCTCCCACAGGGCAGGGATGTAGAGTGATCCTCACTGAACTAGGCACAAGAATTGGGAGGACAGAAATTCTGTCTACATGCACTACCCCCGTTCTTCTGGTCATGGTAATTCGTACTGCAGTTCAACTCTTAAGTACCTCAGGATATATATCCTTCAAAAGGGCACTTATAAAGATCTGCTACTATATACTACATGTTTTGCAGCTTCATCAGTTAAAATATTCTCGTTGCCTGCAGCAGATTGTGTCTGGTATACGTGAGGGTTTGTGATAGAGCTGTGTGAAATGGCTGTATCAGTTTTCATTTGTGAACGCTTGTGACTCTGGTGTAAGGCAAAATGTTACTCCTTCAACAGGCACAGCTTATTTTTTCCTAGCAAGAGCTTGCTTCCCTTGTGGATTGGCCTCAAGTGAAAAAGTGTAACTTTTCACAAAGGAATTATGTTGTTTCTCATAGGGAGAGCACTTTTTCCTAGAAAAATGAGTTTTCCTCCTGTGAGGTTTGAGATGAGAATAAGACCACCTTGCTCTCAAAAAGGGATTTTTGTGTGTGTGTTTTTTGCCACTGGGGTGGGTAACCCTTTCTAATACACACTACTTGTACATGGCGACATTTAAAATTTTATGTGTAGATTACAATTAAACTGTCATAAGCACAGTATAAGTCTGTGTGTATATATATGTATGTGTGTGTATATATATGTATGTGTGTGTATATATATATGCAAAGACACAACTGAGGGTGTGCGTCTGTAGCTCTTTCTGTCCCTCCTCACCATCAGCAATTCTAACTATTTCAGTGGGATTACAATTGTAATGCCTTATGAACATATTCAGCTTGTTTGGATATCTGTGGCGGTTCCCTAATTGCCTACTCATAGATATGTTGGTAAATAGCAGTGGCAGGCGTTTTTTATATCATTCCTCAATGTAGAAGCTTTACAAAGATGGACATGCAGGAGTCACATTATACTCTTGTTGCATACCCCATCTACAGTCCATCACCTGCTGCCATAGGACGGTCTCAAACAAGCACAAGCCTTTATTTATTTGTAATTGTCTCGCCCTCTAGTGGTTGACTTAAAAATGAGGTTCTGAGCTCTAGTATCTAGTATCTCCTCCAGCTCTGCAGTCTTGTGAGTCCTAAGTAGCGTTCTAATATCTGCTCATTGTCCTCTGAACAGACCCGTCTACTTGCTGGCCTGAGCACCTCCATTTCACAACTGCTTTTCTTTTTCTGATAAACTCCTGAAAGGCTTTTATCCTTATAGTCCATAGCCACAAAATTCACATCTGAAGCTGAACTTCCCCAAAATTTTGGGATATCATGACCCAGTGTTCTAGTTCAGGCCCATTTCTAATTAATTTACAACCCTCTGGTACCCCGCAATGAAAGCAGTGGTCTCTGCTTGCCTGCTTGTAGGGCAAATTCCACAAACACTCTTAAGAGGTTGGACTTTAACTTTCTTGCAACTACAACACAAAGTAGGGAAGGGAATTTGTAACATACAAAGTCATTACAGCCTCTGGTTTAAATTGATTACGAGGAAATGATATGCCGCAGGAAAGAAAACAATAGGTAAAAAGAAGTGTCCTAGGTAGCGAGAGAAGATAAATGCGGTATGTTTCTCCACCTAAGATTTTTCACGGCAGAGTATGATTGTGTAATATCTCACCACGAGGAGGCTAATATAAAGCCATAAATCAAAGAGAACAGATTTTCAAATAATAAAACACTGTTTTCTCGCTGATAGATATCAAGTTAGGACACTGAGCTATTGAAAACAAGCTTTAGCACTCGTCTCAGTGTTGATGACAGTGACTTATGCATTTTTAGGTCTAATAGGTTTTCTTGGGACAGATGGTAGCCAAACATAAATTCTGCAGATTGGAAGTTTGCACCCTAGACACCTAAACATACAGGTTAATTAAAATGAATATAGAGGTATACAATATTTTCTACAATTTAATTAATATCCATCACTTAAATAAACCTATAACTCAGTTTCTGTTTATATTAACCAGTGTATTGTTAGGTTTCCATACCTGCAAGCAGAGATTTTAAACTTGGAACTGAGATGTCCATTTTGTTGAGGATACAGGAGGTACATCATTTGATGTCCCCGGCTATGTTGGCTTTGCCATGCCAACGCTTGGGAAAAATCTGGGCTTTTGTTTTGTTTTTTCATAGTAAACTGCAAAGATGGTATGTGGAAGACATACATAGAACATGTAGATGCACTAATAAGTTTCTACTTTAACAGTCACTTTTCTGACCATAATTAGGCTTTAAAGCAGTGGTCCCCAACCTTTTTGTGGCCAGTAGCACATTCATGTTTTCAGAAGAGTGTGGTGGGCACCAACAATTTTTCAAGGCTTATTTTGTATTTGTACATTAAATAATATGAAAAACATCATATTTAATATTACATAATATATGAATCCATAAGATAAAAAGGGTAATTTTACATGTAAAAAGGTACTCAACTATTCGGCAATTACTCTTTACATAGTCACATATGGCAATTACCATGTGAATTTGCTATTTTTATCTACCTGTAAGAAAAATTAAGGAGTTTTTACAAAATAAATATCGTAAACAGTTTTCATCTTCTTTATTTTTAAAAAGTAAAATATTGTTGAACTGCTGGGCCAAATATATTTATTATTCTTACTTTAACATAGAATGAAGCTTGCAGGCCTGGAGTTTTCTGTTCCCGGCAGGTGTGGGGCCAGGGCTTCTCTCTGGCTTAAGCCGCAGCCCCGTGCCTGCTGGGGACCAAGAACACCGGTGACTGCAGCCCCAGAGAAGCCAGAGAGAAGCCACAGCTCCATGCCTGCAAGGGACAGAGAACGCCAGTGCCTGTAGTCTGCAGGCCTGGAGTTCTCTGTCCCCAGCAGGCACGGGGCCCCGGCTTCTCTCCCCTGCTGGGCACTAGGTAGGCCCGGCGCCTGCCAGGGATAGAGAACACTGGCTCCCGCAGCCTGCAGCCCCGGAGTTCTCTGTCCCCGGAAGGCGCGGGGCCGTGCCTTCTCTCCCCAGCTGGGCAATAGGAGGGCACACATAAATGCCCCGGCAGGTGCCATGGCGCCCACGGGCACTACTTTGGGGACCACTGCTTTAAAGGAATCCAGCAGAGAGACAGCGAAGCTGACTAGTAGAAGGAAAAGAGAGACATAATATTTGTGGGGGGGGAGGGTTTAGTTATAAAATATCATAATGGATTGAAGTTCCTACGCCTTCAGGGAGAATAATATGAGTACAGGGGAAAAATGAATAGTGAGGTTTTAAGTAGAATTGATGATACTAGCAGGGTGATAGTACATGCAGCTTTCATAACTTCAGTGGAAATTTCCCAGGTGGAGGAAATGCGGATCAGTCCATGAGTCAGATACACAGGTCATGAAGTTCCACCAATACAAAATGGTTAACACACAGAAGTCTATGGAAGTAAGTATTAAATTAATTGCAGGGAGAGAGCTTCAACAAGAAGTATTAAATTTGTTTTAGGTAAGTCTTAATGAGAAGCAGGGATTGTCAAAGAAATTAGGTGCTCAAATTCAATGAATATTAAATGGGAGTTAGATTCTTTTGAAAATCCCTGTCCTTCATTGAAACCAGGACAATCAACTATTCAGTCATACTTCCATCATTTAAAAAAATAATTTTAGGGAAATTGAGACCAAGACAGTTTTGTTCCTTATTTTCAAATATTAATTAAAGGCAATGAAGAGATGCATCATTTTAGTTAGTTACCTGTTTGTGACCCTCTGGCAGCAAGGGGGAGAGAGACAGACAGAGACCTTTGGTCAGCTGAACCAAATTTAAACAGCACCTCCTGGTATTAAGTGAGAAGCTGTTTGGGAAACGATTTTTTTTTCCAGTTCCTGGAAACCCTTTTTGGATTATTGTTTGAAAACCAAACTTTTTTTGGTTGTCAGCAATAGGAAAAAATATTTTGAACAAACAGCCATACCACTTGCTTCTTCTAACTCCAGTAGGATTTTGATACCTGCTAAGCTTCTAAATGTGTCTGCATATGTATCTCTGGAATTCAGAATTTTTGAAATACAGAGGGACAGATTTTGTTATCAAGTACATCAGTGTCAGTCCTAAGTAGCACCTTTGAAATCATTGGAATCACTTTATATTTATGCTCTTTTAGGTTGGTGGAGATTAGAATTTGACCCTCTTTCCAAAGGGTTGAATATTATTATTCTCAAAACTTCCCATATAAATTCAAAAATACATGTAGCATGGTGGTCTTATTAATGAAACAGGAAGCAAAATGCTTGGTCGGGTCTGAATGTTTGCTATAGTAGTATTGCTAAAATAAAAATGTAAAATATCTTAAATTAGCAACAATCGCATGTGTGCTGCTAATCAAAAATAGGTGATTATTAGGATAATTGCTCAATTTTGTAAGCAATAATGCCACCTAAAACACAAGGTTCTGAAATGTTCTGGGTGATTAATAGAAAGTTTTCTTATACAAGCTCTGACCTTAGTTTAGACCTAATTGTATCATGCACACAAACTGGAATGTCTTTGTCCAGAGAAAGCAGCAGTGGTCTGGTGGACAAGGTGAGAGAAGGACTGAGGTTCTGTTCTGAACTCTGCTGCTAATGACCTATAGTATGACAGCATGTCTTTGTGCCTTGGTTTCTTCATTTGTAATTAACTTACTTTCCTTTGCGAAGTGCTTTGAGATCTATGGTGAAAAGGGCTATGTAAGAGTGCTGGGATTCTCTCTAAGACCTTTCCACTTGTTTTATCTGGAATACCTTGTCCAGTTCTGGGCAAACACATCATGTAGTTCTCTGGGATCCAAAAAACTCAGTTCGACTCCAGTTTTAGTCACTTAATTTACTTTATTAGGCAGGTAACAACTCTATGCCCACACCAGCCAGGGCCAGACACAAGGGATTTAGGTACAGGGTGATACCACAATTCCAAATCATATCTCACACTGCACAGTTTCTATCCATCTTCCCTAGCTACTAACATCTATACTTGCATGTAAAGACCAATAGCTTTGCTGGTTGGGTAAAGCAAGCCAATCAGCTCAGGGTGTTTCTGCCTACTTAATTTATTGTAAACATAGTGGTAATAGTTAGTTTAGTTAGTTTTCTTCCTCCCTTATTTACTATCAGCATACAATAGTTAGTTGTTTGTGCAATTACTTGTTCGGGCTTGTTCAGCAGTTACTTGTTCAGGCATGTCTTGTCTTAACTTGGGCCTGCTCATGTCAGCTAAGCCAACCATACAAACAGCTAGGTATTTATTATCACCAGAAATATAAAGAAGTTAAAAGGCCAAAAATGAAGCCTCCTCTCCCAGCTTTATTCATGTTTTCAACATGTATCTTTAAATAAGAGCAATGTCAAATTTCACCATGGATTTTTTAAAAACAAATTAAAGTCCAGTTTTGGCAGAGATGAAGAGGGGTGAAAATCAGAGCCCTGAAGTCCTATTTCCTCTTCACTAAGTCTAGAAGATGAAAGATAGGGAGCCCTTACAACACTTTTTATTTGCCTCTCAACTAGGGTTGCCAGCCCTTCAGGATGGGCCTGGAATCACATTGATAGATGTATGTGATATATGCTATCCTGTGCCAACAGTACCCCTCTGCCATGTACATTGGCCAAACTGGACAGTCTCTACGCAAAAGAATAAATGGACACAAATCAGATGTCAAGAATTATAACATTCAAAAACCAGTCAGAGAACACTTCAATCTCCCTGGTCACTCAAGTACAGACCTCAAAGTCGCAATATTCCAATAAAAAAACTTCAAAAACAGATTCCAATGAGAAACTGCAGAGTTGGAATTAATTTGCAAACTGGACACCATTAAATTATGCTTGAATAAAGACTGGAAGTGGATGGGTCGTTACACAAAGTAAAAACTATTTCCTCATGCTAATTTTTTCCTCTACTGTTACTCACACTTTCTTGTCAATTGTTGGAAATGGGCCATCCTGATTATCACAACAAAAGTTTTTTTTCCGCCTGCTGATAATAGCCCACCATAATTGATTACTCTCATTATAGTTGGTATGGCAACACCCATTTTTCCATCTTTCTACTGTATTTTCCACTGCATGCATCCAATGAAGTGGGTTTTAGCTCACGAAAGCTTATGCTCGAATAAATTTGTTAGTCTCTAGGCTGCCACAAGTGCTCCTCATCCCTGACTGTTTCAGAGCAAGGGCAGAACTTGTTCCACAGCCAACTCATACAGGCAGTAGGAGTCTGTCAGGTTGGTGAGAAAAGGGGAACTCCATTTGCCTGAGCTTGGAGTGACACTAAATCTGTCTCAGATGTCACTCTTCAACCCTTGCAGATTCCTCACTGTTCAGATATTCAGCTCACGCATTTCCTAAGCTGAAAGCCCATCTCTAGCGAGAGTTAGGAGAGCCCACTGAGTCCAAACAGACTGATGTTAATTTCAGTTTGTTAGGATTGCCTTATGAAAACATTAATGAATAAAGAGAGCAATATCTTTTCAACATATATTTTATTTGAAAAATATGAACTGGTTTAACCAAAAGTAGCTTTATTGAATGCATTTTTAGAAAATATATTGCTAAGATATAAATGACTTTGTATTCTAATCATGATCATACTTTCTGTTGTTTGTCAGAAGAAAAAGTACATCAAATATCCAAATGACTTGAGATGTGTTTTGCTGATATTGCAGCAGCAGATGGTACATCTCAATTAGAGAAACATATTTTCTGTTTGGCTTATTATAATAATATTATAATACAGTTTTAAATTGAATTCAGTTCCAGTGGAAGATCACAGACAGACAAAACAAACAAAACTGTGGATTCCAGAATCTACAGGATTTTTCTGGTTCTTTAACCATCAGACTAAATATTGCACAATACACTAATATGCATATAATAAACCCTGACCATGAATTGAAAACAAGCCCACATATTTAATTAAAAAAAATGTCCCACTATAATAGCAGTCAGGTCTTGCAAAAACAAAAAATCAGTTCTGACAGCTGGAAACAGGATGGTTGGAATTAATTTAATATTTGGTATCCACAGAGGTTATTTGGATCCTGGAGGGACATGAGATGATGGAAAATACCCCATCTCCACAGGTGGCACAACAGGATATATTGATAAGTGCCTGCTTGGAGAAGACCATATCTACCACTACTCTGCGTATAAGATAATCAATATTGAAGGATTTCTCTAGTTGAAACCCTTGAAATATGTGAATCATTTTGCCTATAGCTTTGGAGATAATTGTGTTGCTGGTCTCATCGTCTAATGAATGTTTCTTTCTTCTCACCAGGAATTAGCCAGGTACAGTAAATCAAAGAGAATATTTTGAATCATTATTGTAACAATGGCTTACTATGTCTGTTTACTTAGTGAGTACAAAAATAGTACCAATAACACTGTTCAGGCTGAGAAATGAGGAAATGTAGAGATATTTTCATAACCTTAACTCTGACTCTGTTTTCTTATGACTTAACATACCTGTCTCTCTTGACTTAATTAAAAACTGTTAAATATAATGGGTAAAATCTTGGGCTCCATCAAAGTTATTAGCAAATTTCCCATTGAATTCAGTGGAGCCAGGTTTGCACCTCATATATAATAAAAAACAAGTAATTAACAAATTATCTTGGTGCATATACAGGCCCCATTACTGAATGCCTCCCAAATATTTAAAAATAGAATTGACAGTAACAATTTATTTGTTCCTTCTCAGCCTGAAGAAGAAATAATGTAATTAGTTCTTAGAGGCTTTGTCTGTCTATGTTAGATTGCTTGTTTGTGCAGGTCAGTGTGTGTTGCATTATGAAGAAATTCTTAAGGGAAAACTATGTCAAATAAATTAGATTTGCTTTTAATTCGTATACTGTCTCAGTGCTCTTCACAGTTAGTTTGATATGTCTCTCAGATTTATAAAACAAGTCAAGTTTGAAGAAAATTCATTTAGAATCATAGAATATCAGGATTGGAAGGGACCTCAGGAGGTCATCTAGTCCCACCCTCTGCTTAACTAAATAATCCCAGCCAGGGCTTTGTCAAGCCTGACCTTAAAAACCTTTAAGGAAGGAAATTCCACCACCTCCCTAGGTAACCCATTCCAGTGCTTCACCACCCTCCTAGTGAAAGACTTTTTCCTAATATCCAAACTAAACCTCCCCAACTGCAACTTGAGACCATTACTCCTTGTTCTGTCATCTGCTACCACTGAGAACAGTCTAGATCCATCCTCTTTGGAACACTCTTTTAGGTAGTTGAAAGCAGCTATCAAATCCTCCCTCATTCTTCTCTTCTGCAGACTAAATAATCCCAGTTCCCTCAGCCTCTTCTCATAAGTCATGTGCTCCAGCCCCCTAATCATTTTTGTTGCCCTATGCTGGACTCTCTCCAATTTTTCCATGTCCTCCTTGTAGTGTGGGGCCCAAAACTGGACATAGTACTCCAGATGAGACCTCACCAATGCCGAATAAAGGGGAATGATCACGTCCCTCGATCTGCTGGCAATGCCCCTAATTATACAGCCCAAAATTCCATTAGCTTTCTTGGCAACAGGGGCACACTGTCAGCTCATATCCAGCTTCTCATCCACTGTAACTCGAAGGTCCTTTTCTGCAGAACTGCTGCCTAGCCACTCGGTCCCTTGTCTGTAGCAGTGCATGGGATTCTTCTGTCCTAAGTGCAGGACTCGGCACTTGTCCTTGTTGAAACTCATCAGATTTCTTTTGGCCCAATCCTCTAATTTGTCTAGGTCCCTCTGCATCCTATCCCTACCCTCCAGCATATCTACTACTCCCTCCAGTTTAGTGTCATCTGCAAACTTGCTGAGGGTGCAATCCATGCCATCCTCCAGATCGTTAATGAAGTTATTGAATAAAACTGGCCCCGGGACCGACCCTTGGGGCACTCCGCTTGATACCAGCTGCTAACAAGACATGGAGCTCATACTCTATCCAAAACTGAAGCAGATTAGAATGCTAGGTTTCCTCAAAACTTTCGATTTCTTAAATCTGGGATCATCTCAAAATGTAATCTGTGTCCTGAATGGACAGGCTCAATCTCTAGGCCTTTAAAGTGTAAATGTTTATAATTTTGAAAGTCCTGTTTATGGTTTTTCTTTAAACTGAACTTGTTTGGTAAGCATCGTTGAGATGTAAAAATCAAACCACTCTTCTATGGTATCTAAAATCCACCAGACAGTGGGTTTTTTTACATCCGTCCTTGTTTGCAGTCTCCATTGCACACACTCCTATGCCTTTTTATTGGAATATCCACACTGTTGTCCTTGCTGTGCATTGCAAGATACCTGCACGATCGACATGCCCTATAATAGTATATCCTTGAAAGTGGGGAGAGAAACCAGGATAGCAGCTGATGTGTGCAGTTGGAAAAGTCTAAGGGCCAAATAAATTATGGATTTAATTTCATTCTGAGAATGAATTATGGTCAGATAGAGTTGTGTAGGCCCAGTACCATCAGAATTAAGATAAAAACTTCTTGGGTTGCTATGGCAGCTCTTCCCGAAGATCCAGGGCTGAATCACAATAATCTACTTGTGCTCTTTGAGGCTTTGATTTTGCAAGAACAAATGTATGGACAACTCTGTGTCCATGTGATTCTCCTTTCCAGATTGAGGCCCGAGTCATGGGAATAATGGGATCTGCTTGGGCATTTTGCTCACCCTGCCAATTGGCTCACCCTGATATCTTCTTGTCTTCACCCTCCTAGCAGCATATTTTGGAGAAATGAGGGATCTTGAGGGACTCTAAAAGAAATTGGATTAAATTCATCCATGGTGAAACTCCATTGTCAATGGAGCTGAAGTCTATGGAGTTTCACCAAGGATGAATTTGGCCCAGTTTCACATAATCATAAAAAAATGAAAGGCTCTCTTAGTTACTTTCCAATCCAGTGCTATGCATGAGGAATGGCATGTTTGTTGACCATTGTAAATATTTAATTTATAAGATTGCACTCAACATATCTGACTTCTTACTGCTTAGGAGAATGCATTTCTATTAGGTTGATTTAGAACATGCTGTCCTGTGTTTTGTAAGATGATCTGGTTTTGTGACCATCTTTTCCTCAGTTTTTTCTTCTGCTTCTTTCTTATGGTTTTAGCTTTGAGAAATATTGCATGGAATCATGAAAAACAGCTTCTGATTTCAGACAAATGTCAGGAATGTAGTTGGATGAAAGTAAGCCGGTACCAGCCATAGTCAGCTGATGTTAAAGCTGCTGCACTTGAAGGTCATTGTCCCTTTTGTGCCCCTCCACCCCCCGGCGGCCCTGCTGGGTCATTGCCCCTTTTGCCCCCCCCCACCCCCCCACTGGGCTGCCGATGTGGGGGGGGGGGGCAAAAGGAGTGGCTGCCGCAGGGCTGTGATTTAAAAGGGCCTGGGGCTTAGGGTGACCAGATAGCAAATGTGAAAAATTGGGACAGGTAGTGGCGGCTAATAGGAGCCTATATAAGAAAAAGACCCAAACATTGGGACTGTCCTTATAAAATCGGGACATCTGGTCACCCTACCGGGGCTCCAGCCGCTGCTACTGTGGCAGAGGCCAGAGCTCTGGGCCCTTTAAATCGCCACTGGAGCTCTGGGCGGTGCAGACCAGGCAGTGTGGATGGGGTAGCTGGGGGATGCTGACCCCCCCCAGCCCCATCCCTTCTGCCCAAGGCGCCGCCCCTTCTGGGGGCCAGAGCCAGCCCCTGTACCAGAAGTGCTTAATGTTAATTTCACCCCTGAATGTAGTATGGCTTCCCCAAGTGGCCCCACAGCAACCAGGAAAATGACAATTTAGCCTCCCATTTACTACGCATGGCTGAGACACATGAGGAAGTTGCAGTCCAAAGGTTAAATGTCTAGAACAGGGGTAGGCAAACTTTTTGGCCCAAGGGCCACATTGCGGTTGTGCAACTGTATGGAGGGCCGGGTAGGGAAGGCTGTGCCTCTGCAAACAGCCTGGCCCTGCCCCTTATCCGCCCCCTCCCACTTCCCACTCCCTGACTGCCCCCCCCCCCCACCCATCCAACCTGATCCTTGTCTTCTGACTGCCCCCTCCCAGGACCCCTGCCCCTATCCAGCCCCCTCCCACTCCCTGTTCCCTCACTGCCCTGACCTCTGTCCACACCCCCGCCCCCTGATAGTCCCCCCCAAGACTCCCACCCCCATCCAACTGCCCTCCGCTCGTCATTCCCTGACCATCCCCTCCTGAGACCACCCTGCCCCTAACTGCCACCTGGGATCCAACCCCCCCGCTCCCTGTCCCCTGACTGCCCTCCCAACCCCAAACCACATCCCCACCCCCTGACAGGCCCCTCAGAACTCCCGCTCTCCTACCCAACCCCCCTGCTCCCCACCCTCTTACTAGCAGCAGGAGATCACAGCCGTGACACCTGACCTCAGTCAGCTGCGTTCCCCAGCGGGAGCGACAGGGCAGAGTGTGGCCCGTGCTCTGGTGTGGCTGAGGGGGAGAGGAGACAGCGGGGGAGGGGACAGGAACTCAGGGGCCAGGCAGGATGGTCCCGCGGGCCATAGTTTGCCCACATCAGATTTAGAACATGGACTACAGTTGTAATCCAATTATTTAAAGTAATTAAACTGGAAGATGGTTTAAAGTGAGACTTCTGTGTTTATTATCTTAGCTCATGCATCTTAAACTCCTATCAAAACACATTTCTCAGAAGCAAATCCACCCACTGTACTTAACATAGCGATAATTCCAGGAATAAACTAACAGGTGTTTGCCAATTATGAGAAACTGACATCAGGCAAACAGTCTTTATTTTTTGTAAAAAGATTTGAATGACTGGCTATCTGAGTGAGTGGACTTACTGTGGGATGCGAATTCAGCTCAGTAGAGAGTACAAGTTATTATCTAATGGCTCTCTGATAGCCTGTGTAAAATCAACTGGTAGCCTCCATCCAGTTGATAATGCCCGGGATCCACACCATAGAATCTGCTCTCCTTATTGTTGATAATGGAAACTGTTGACCTGCCAAGGTTTGCCTGGACCATACAGACTAAACTGTTCTCTCAACATTAGCACTGATCTCTGTCTTGAGGCACATTAGTAGGTCACATGAGTGACATGTTTTGTGGGAAAACAGAAGACTTCAAGGCTGTCCAGTCCTACTTAATTTCTTAACCCCTTAGTAGGTTTTTAGGGGGGGGAAGTAGGCCATTACTTGGACAACAAGACCCACATCCTGGACCTTTACAATCAGTGAGTGTGGACACTGACTTCAGTGAGTGTAGGATGAAGTTATAGTGGTATCTCAGGATAGAAAAAAAATGAACTTAAATGTAAAAGTATTTTCTCATAGACGTACTTGAATGTTTGCGCACACTTGAGTTCAGGAAGGAATATTTATCCAAGGGTATATTGGAGTTTTTCACTTTCCTTTGGATCATTGAGCAGGATAGTTACAAACAGTCAATGTAGACTTAGTTTCCCATCTACCACTTGCTTGTCTCTCTATTTCTTCTCTGAACCCTGCACTGGTTAAATTGCAGAATTAAAAATAATTAATCAGAGAATACAGAGGTTTCATCAGCAGTATTAATATGATCACATTAGGTGCAGATTTTATATACATAGTAATATATTAATCTAATTTATCAACAAAAAGGATTAGAAAATACTATATACCAGTATGTGCAACCCTGAAACTTTAATGTTCATATTCTGACTTTTATTTTAATTAAACAAATGTAACATTGCATTAATGTGTTTTTTAAAATTTAATTTTCCTTTTATTTTAGATTGAATGTTAGCATTAAAGTGATCCCAATTAGGATAAATACGTGAAATTAAGAGTATGGGCACTCAGATTTGGGCCTCTACTTGTGGTGTTACTCACCCTCGTAAATTGTTTTTGGGATACTATTGTTATACTGCTCTCCTTTTCAGGCTTTCATACTGCCTTGTGTGGTGAATAATAGTAGTAAGTAAGTAATGTATATTCCACTCAGGGATTTCAGAGCATGTCATATAAATTAACTAAGTCCCATGACTCCCCTCTCCAACAAGCCTGGGATGTAAGCCTAATTAAATGGCAATTAAAGTCAATGGAAAGACTCCCACAGAGCTCAGTGGGCTTTGGATCAGGCCCAAACTAGTACCGGCCACCCATGAAGTGAAAAATTGTGGCCAGTTGTAGAAGTGGTTGAAAATTTTACAATGAAAGTTGCCTGTTGAAATCTAAATGCTTTTTGCAAATGTGCTGGCTTTGATGAAAGCTTCAACAGGAAGGTTGCTGAGGTCCAGGATGGAATATCTGGTTTCTCTCCAACAGAGAGAGAAACCCACTCATCTGATTTGGAGCAGCAACTTGAACCCTGGTCTTCTACATCTCTGGGGGGGGGGCATAACCACCAGGCTATTGGCTGTCCTGCAGTCTCTGTCTCTCTCCCCACCCCCCACATTTTTGTTTTTGTTTTCTGGACCAAAGACCAGTTTTGAATCCTTAACGTTTTTCACAATATGGAAATGGTTTCTGAACAGCCCTAGCCAGTAGCTTTTTAGCAATGCACAGCAACACTCCATGACAGTTTAGGGTAGGAAGCAAAGAATACCCTGCACAGTTGATTTTCAGCTTTCCACAGAAGCTGTGATTAGGTGATCCATAGTTCCCTAGGTGATCCATAATAGTGGATAGCAACCTATAGACTGAGTGTCGAAAGAAAAAGGTTGAATAAAGTGAGATGTCAGCTATACTAATCTAAAAGCACCAGATTCAGGATCAGACATGTGTCTGGTACATTGGCATTTCAGAGGCAAGGGCCTGCTCTGTTCCTGGATCTCACAAGCTTCACTCTTGGGGCATTTATCTGGAGTGCTCTTTCTGACTTCATTCATCACAGAGGGGCACAAGGAATGAGTTCAGTCTCTCTGTCAGCAGAAGCTAAATGAAAGCATCACTGTCCGCTGCTCTCTGGAAATCCAGCAGCAGAGAGGAATCTAGCAGGATTCTGAGATAAGTAGATACATTTGGCCCCCTATTTTAGCCAGCTTTCAAAATGCTTTCCTTTGCCAATTAGCATCCCCTCTGACTTACCTATAGAGCCCTCTCGCTCTGCTGTATATAGCCAGAGCAGGAAATGGCTGTGTTCTGGTCTGCTGAGATGGAATCACAGAGCTGACTGCCATCAGCCTATTGGTGGCATCATAGCCTTTTTCCAAATCCCATTCACCTTCTCCTCATAACCAAACAACCCTCCCTTGCCCCTTGCACAGTTTTAAATAAAGTATAATTTACACTTAACTCTTCATTTTGTGTTTTGTGTAACACAAGTACATTGTAGTGATTATACAATATATAGCAAACCTTTGCAGGTCATTTGGAATTACACAGCTACATTTCAGTGCATGAATTTATACAAATTTCTATGGCCAGTTTTGAGATGAAGCACAACTTTTTTATTTAATGTCTAATGGTCGCGTTTAGATTTTTTTATTACAAATCTGCACAGAATGGATGTAACAGATGCCTACCCTAGTTTAACAATGTAACCAGTGTAAATGATAACCTATACTCTTTATAACTGACATATTTAACTTATTCCATGGTCTTAAAACTGTGTATAGAAATGTCACAGTTTTAAAAAGTTTTCACTTGCCGATTTGCAAGAAAAGAAAAGAATAAACTATTCACACACATGAACATTTGCTATCTGTTTCCCCCCCTTTTTCTAGTCTAAAAGCTCTTAGCTTAATACCAACATGTTCTTTTCTCCTTTTATTGCAAGAACTATACAAAACTATCTAGCTTTTTGATCCTGAAGGTGTTTTAGATACAATCAACTCAGTGGTGGTGGCTTTCTTTGGACTTCAGGTAAATTCAAGCAACAGATTACTAATTTTAAATACTATTTAAAACCTGTTTCACAATTATAAAGAATAAAGCCCATTTACATTTGAGTAATGTCCGGTATATATTTTTACAGTCTGACATCCAATATGAAACTACATTTTAAGGCTAGTTTGAAATAAATGGGAAATAAATTGAAGTTCTGAAACAAAACCATAGAAATTCTCCTGTTGGAGAATACCAATAGTTAAGTGTCTTGCTTGTATAGTGGGCTATAATACATCTTAAAGGGAAGGCAAAGCCCCACAATGCACCTGGCGAATTATGCAATAATTTATCTTAGGCAGAAGATTCCTGCCCAATCCCAGCTGGTCCAAACTTATTCCAAATTTGTGACTGTTGGTCTTCTGTGTAGCTGTTACTGAGCAACCTTGATAAATGCATGCAATTTTTTTAAGTACTCCATTTGTGTAGATCCTCATTGGACATTTGAGAAGAAATGAGAAAAACAATGTGAAAACTGTGTGTCACAATAGCTCATAACTCTCTAGAAACAACGTTCCCATTCATTATCAGTGGAAAAACAGCTTAAGAATTGAAAGCTTATCCAGCAACTTTCATGGAAATTTTAAGTGGTTTAGAATTTTCAGAAATAAACAAGGTAAAGGCAGGTAAAAAGGCTTGATAAACAGCTTCATAATCACCTGTAATCTCTCTTTCACTCATGCCTGATTAACTTATCGAATGATTTTTGTCTAAGTTGTTTTTCTATTTAAAAAAAACTGCACACTTTCCAGAAGATGTTACATTTTCCAGTTTGGAAATACCAATATGCATGAAAGATGATAATGTAGGATGCTGCTCCAAACAGGATTCCCAGTGAAGGCTGCACAGCCAAATAATTCTGCAACTTAGAAAAATCAGTAAGGCCGACCCTTCCTTTGGCTGTCTCAGTATGGCTAATACTCATGCCGGTGCCCCTTCAGAGTGCAGAGATTATTAGGTGAATTAGGCTATTAAACAAAGCATTGGACTATCACTTGTATTTGAACGCGTACCTGTAAATAATAAATGTATAAATATGTGAACTGTGTTTAAAAAAAAATGCACTCATAAAATTTACTCCATGTCTGCACTGCAGTTAGACACACGCAATTGGCCTGTGCCAGCTGACTTGGGCTCACAAAGCTCAGGCAAAAGGGCTATTTAACTGCAGTGTAGATGATCAAGCTTGGACTGCTGCAGGAGCCTGAATGCCTACAGCCAGCTGCAGGTTTTTAATTGTGGTGTAGATATACCCAAAGGAGCAAGAGCAGTCCTGAAAGAAATTTCATTGTCTTTGATGTGGAGTGGACTTTCCCAGGGCCCTGGTGTTGCCAAGACTTAAGCACATGCTTAACTTGGGATGCTGTGAGTGGTTCTATTGCAGTCAATGGGACAACTCAGAATAAATTAAGTTAAATGTGTGCATCTGTCTCTGCAAGATTGGGGCCCAAATCTTCAGCTTTAGAGAGGACTACACTGTACTATACATCAAGTACTAATACGTACACTTCGGGGCAGTTCTTGTTTTTTTTTCAATTCTGGGCCCTTCAGTACCAGAAAGATGAAATCAAATTTCAGGGAAATGATTAAGAAACGGGAGGAACTGATTTATGAGGAAAGAATAGGAGACCTGAGTTTGTACAAGTTGGCCAAATATCAATAAACTAGGAACATAACGGCCTACAAATATTTAAACAGCAAGAATGGAGAGTAACTTTTCTTTCTTACAAAAAAACATAGGGTTAGAACCAGGAGTAATGGGATGATATTGAGAAAAGAAAAAAAATAGCTTAAATATCAAGAAAAGATTCCTGACAGGGAATTTTATTAGACTGTGAAATCGACTCCCAAGGGAAGTGGTGGGAGCCCTTAAGGTTGAGACACTTAAAACTTGCTGAGAAAAATGTCAGAAAATGTACTCTAGGGAACAATCCTGAACTGCTTTGAGGATGGGGGATTGATCTAATATATCTTTTTCCATTTCTACCTTTCATATTGTTATGGTTCATTAAATGACACCCTCTTTTCTGTACCCTGGCTTACCTAAGAGATGTCTTTTAGGCAGTTTATGAAAGCTCATTTATTTCACAGCTTGAGCAGCTTTTGTTCTATAGCAGAATACCCGCAAGCATCAGCAAGATGATTTTATGTGGCCTCATGCCCACTTGGCCTGTTGCCTTGAACTCCTATTAAGATCGTTTGCAAAGGTGGTTTTTGAGAATTGGGAAATACAAGCATAATGTAGGTAACCTTAAAATGTATTGAGAGGGCTTTTTTTAAACAAAAAAGCATCTGTCTATTATTTCTGCTTTCTAGCATTTTTAAGGACGTAAGCTGCTTAACAGATGACCTGTGTCCTGAAAATTTGAAGCAAAAGACAAAGAAAACTTTGTTTTGTTTAAAAAGTTTTCTGAAACGGGACATTATTCTAATTCTTGGAAAAGCCTCCTTTTAAAAAAAAGGTTGTATGACTCCCTTGCTTATAAATTAGTTAACAGTAGAATTTTTAAACATAAAGCCTGTTAAATTTTATGGGACTCTTGTTCACTAATTTTATAACTGCAGTTAATTCTCAGACTTGTATGAGGTGTCAGGTCTGTCAGCTGTGAGAGGGAGGATTAGAAAGCAAGTCAGAATGAATATTTTCCCCAGTGTTTCTCATTTGTTGTCAGTGGCCTTTCAGCAGAGCACTCCTCCAGTACAGCTGCTGTGTGACATCATGGTGTAGACTAGAAATCCCCACAGACATTTGCTGTGTAATTTGCTGAGATGAATTTGAATCTTACAGGGTATTAGCTCTTTGCTTTTAACCATTTTAGTGTTTTAGTCACTCTTGCAAGATATTGTTTGAGCAAGGTTAAATCAGTTTAGGGACTTCTAAAGATATTTCCTTTGGATAAGCCTAAACAACATATAAATATCTGTTACACTAGACTATATAAATATCTGTTACACTAGACTATAGCATATCATATATAATATATATATATATCAGTGTACTCGTTTGCGTATTGCAAGTATATAATGAGCTAGCACATGTACCACTGCCCTGGAGGAAATTTAGAACTGCTTAATTGTCATAAACCCTATAGGGTTAACAGCAGGAGCAGTTGGGAAGTGGGTGTGGTTTAATCTCTCTACCATCAAAATTCCTAATGACTGTTGGATTCAGACGTGACAGCTGACGGAGTATATCCCATGGCATAAAATGATCCCTTTTTTTCCTTTTGAGAAGCTTTTTCAGTTCACAAATGGGCAGAGGGTTCTATTCCAGAGAGATCAGACTGAGGGTCAGTCACCACCAGTTTATTGTGGGTGAAATCCTAGCTCCATTGAAATCAGTGATGATAGGATTTCTTGTGTGTGTGTGTGTGTACACAGCCTAGCTATGTATGTAAAGCCAAGGTAAAGAGGATCAACATGAATAAAAGTTTCCTAACATCTCTATTTTCTTCTATTTTTTAAAAAGCTTCTTGACTGATCTTAAGTTATTTTTGTGGAGAGAAAAAAACTGCACCCCAATAGGGAACTTGTATTTAAAAGTTCAGCCCGGCCTGCATTAAAATAAATGAGTTATAAGCCATTTAAAAGATACATTATTAGTGCAAATTCTGCTCAGATGTGTGTAAAACATTTCCTTTGTAATGGGAAAACTGAATACCATTTTTTCAGGCCCCAGAAATGTTTATAAAAATTGTTTTGTTGGGTCTCAAAATTATTTGTGAACATGAATGGCAGATTTTGAAAGCAAAAAATGTCCCCACCTCACCCTTTATATTAATCATTGCCAAGGAAAAATGAATGGAACCCAACTCCTTAGCAACAATGGCAGTGCTAGTCATCTAGAAATCCACTGCTTGTCATGCCTTATTGTTTAAATATCCCATGTTTGTTTGTCTTCATGCTTCCTTCAAGGACGCTGAACATTTACCTTACCAGCAAAGGACAATGCCATGTATGAGGTTAATTGGACAAATTAACTATGGGCAGCCTTAAAGCTGAATTTTAAAGGGCTTTGAGGTAGCAGTCCACAGTCTCATCCTCTCTCTCTTTCTCTCTCCTTTTAATGTGATGTCTTCAGTTTATCTTGATTTCATTTATTGAAATCATTTAAAACTTAATGCAGAGGAAACCATGGCTGTGTTTGGTTGAAAGCAACCTGCCAACATCATCCATCCTTTTTCCTTTGGCAGGAAAATAAAAAACATTTTCTAAATCAAGATAAAAGCGCACTGGCTTGGAAAGTGGAAATGATAAACCATATTACTTGTAGCAACTTTAATGCTATTCATTCATCTCTTCAGTCAGAAATTTCATTAGCCATTCTCTGCCCTTTGCACAAGGATGGTAACAAACAAGAAATCTGGCACATGCCTTTATAATTAACTTTATCCCTCTTTAAAATGACTTTGAAGCATTCTTGACTCAAAGTTAGACTACTAATTTTATTTAGAGGAAGATTGTAATTATGGCCTGAAAGCTGTAATATGCATACATTTATGTTCTGAAAATTGTTTTTTATGAATCTTAGCCTGGGGAACATGCCTTTTTTGCTCACGGATAGCTTTTTGAGCAAGTAGTAACATTTTAGTATTTAATATTGACTTAATACAATTCAAATTCATAGCAGAGGAACACTGAAATCAATGATTGAAACTCAATAGATTTTCCTCAGAGTTTGTTTGCGAAGAGATCCATCATAAAACCACTATCATAGGTACAGAATAAAAGCCTGACCAGTACGTTTTTACAGAGCCAAACCATCTGTTGTCCATTGACGTCCATCTCTACTCAAGTCTAGGAACAGGTCAAAATACCTTGAACTCTACCTGCTTGGATGCATTGGGACCCAAATTCAAGGCAACCCTGCAAAATCAAAGCCAGTGGCTCATTTCCCTGTCCTGGTTCCACACATTTAGTGTGGTACTGCTCTGAAACTTGACTTAAAAAATGACAATGAAATGGGATCTATGTTTTGTTTTGTTTCCAATCATTTTTATATCAAATGTACTCATTTACAAGTGTCCCCACAGATTGAGGGAAGTGAATGGAGGGCCAGAGCAGGGCACTTTCTGACTGTAGAGGAAAGTGCATTCCCCTAAAAGGTGTGTCCAAAATTCTACTCCTTCTACATTAAGATAGGAACTGAGCCAAACTTCTGTACAATGCAATAGAAGAAGAAAATAATGAAAAATAAATTGAGATGCTTTATTCTACAGTTCAATTTTTGAACACTTTGGGCCAGATCCTCAGCTGGCGTAAACTGTTATAGCTGCATTGATGTAAGCAGATATATCCCAACTGAAATCTGGGATATCCATATGAACCACTCTCTTTCTGGCTTCTCTACATCTGGACTTATTAGCTGCATTGCCATTGTTAAGACAGAGGAAATGCAATAAAAGCTATTTAGGTAACAGCCACGAACCAGACAAATTGGACTAACACAGTCTGCACCTAAGGACATCTGTATTTCAGGACACACCAGGAGCAGATCCTGTTGGCTATATAAAAAAAAAAAACTTTACAAGTCAGAGAGACAAATGCCATAATTGCAAACAAGTGAAATGTTTTCCAGATGAGTTGGATAAATCCTGATGGCCAAATCTTGAACATTGTTCAGTACCTGCCAAGCTCCCACTGAAATCAATGATAGCTGGGACTACTCAACACTTTCAGTGTTTAGCCCTAGATTATTACAGAAACATTGCACTGTGTGTTGTTATATCATATACATTTGTGACTTTTAAGCATTTTTATTGTTACCAGCTAAACACACTTTTTTTTTCTTGTTTTCCATAGGTACCAAAAACCAAGGCTATTGTGTTCAGAGTTTTTCTTTTTAACCTACCAAATGTCACTATTCTAAGTTAACAGAGTTTCAAACAGAGGGAGAGAAACCAGTTTGGATAAAATAAAACTACTCATTACCACCCAGCCACTCACCAAATTTGGACCTGATATTGTTCAATCAAAGAGAATGGGACTTTTGAGCTCGATCCAATACCTACTAAGTTTAATGAGAGTCTCTCCATTAACTTCAGTGAGTTTTGAATCATGTCCTGGGTCATCAGTTGTAATGGGAACTAATTTTGGTATCCTAAACCCAAATTCGAATGGAGCCCTTTGAACACTCCCTCCTTTTTTTTTTTCCCCACTTTCATGTCCCGCTGTTCTTCCTCATCCTCTCAGGGACAGGAAGTGATGAGATACCATGAGAGGAGGGAGGTTTAGCTAGAAGAAAGTAGTACTGGAACTCTCTAAGTCGTCTCTCTCTAAATTTCTTTCTCAATTTGCAGACCCAAGCATATTGAATAAACCACACTTGTGGCTGCTTACCCAAATGGATCCCAGCCTCTGAATTTTGTGGGATTCACCCATCTCTGATTGTAAAACAGCTTGGTCAACATGACTATGTCAAATAAAATTTGTGCACAAAATTCTCTCCTCATCTACACAGACTTAGGTATCAAATTTAAAAAGAAGCAGCAGATATAGAGGGAAAAAAGACTGATGGTCCTTTCTGAACTGAGATTCTTATACTTACCTGATTTTTCAAATAAAAACAGAGAATAGTTCCAGAAATGGTTTGCAGAGTTTGTGCTGAAAAGAAATTTCCTTAAAAGCTGGCTAGGCTTCTTAATAGTGTAGCTAGTTATAAACTTTGCTTTATCTTAGAATGTTTAATCAACATAGTTTCTAGGACTGAATGGAATATAACAATTCTGTTTCACAATATATTTTTGCAATTTTTAAAATTGTTTTTTTTTCTAATTCAGAATGAAAGCAAGACTTGCTTTAAAAAAAAAAGTGGGAATGGGATCTGGGATCCTGGGATAGTCAGTAGCCTGGTGGTTAGGGCGCTCAACTGGAATGTGGGGGATACAAGTTTGTCCTTGAATCAGGTAGAGCAGGAGTGAACCCATGTTCCAGGTGAGTGCCCTAGATACCAGGCTATTGGGTCGTTTGGGTCTCCCACTACCCATGTTGGACCAGAAACCTTCCCAACACATTTTTTGTCAGAACTGATATGTTTCCACAAAACATTTACGTTTTGATTAAATGGAATTTTTGATGGAAAAATTTAATTAAAAATATTTTGACCAGCTCCAGTAGTTCCTCAAACTAGGGCAGGTGTTTGGCTGGTACAAACTGTAACACTTCCCTGGATAGATCCAGATGAGGATGTGCCCAACAAGCTTTCAACATTTTAAGAGAGCCTTTATTTAGTTATTGCTATTTTGTAAACATTACGCTGGCTATGGGGTACCGTAGTGAGTCAGGTCGGAGCTGGTTAAAATTTTTGAAAATTTGACAGATTTTGTTCATGGAACATTTTCAAACTTCTTTTGTAAAGAATTTCCCACCTTTTTCCAACCAGCGCTCCTCAAGACTTAAAGTGTACTCCAGACCTCCTATATTTAAGCCTTTCTAGCTTTTGATATAATGAAACAATTTGTCTGAAAATTTGTGTAGTTGAAACAGATAAGGAGAATATTTCCTCATATTATAGAAGCAGAAAGATTTTAAAAAATAGTCTTGATTAAGCAAAATATGAAAGCATGTGCTTAACTTTTAAGCACATGCTTAAGTGCTTTGCTGATTTGGACCCTTAATGCTTTCTTCAAAATTAACTCCCCTCCCCCCTCCCGCAACAAAGTATCATAATGCTCCAGACACATTTTTATTCCTTAGCACAGGAAATGTTTAACGTCTCCAGATTTTACACATGTAGGTCTTTACTCCTGTGAGCATATGTTAGTGTTCACAGAATATTTTTAAAAATATATTAATGAATCTGTCATTTTGAACTGGATCTACAACAGCTGCTTATGATTTAAAGGTTTAACGGACTGAAGATTAATGTTTTAATCTCACAAAATGATAAACTTATGATGAGATCAATGTTTTTAAAACTCCCAATGATTTTCCAAACAACTGCACATTGTATTAATTAGTTTGAATATAAAAAATAAAATTTGATATAATTAATTGGGCGGATGATATTTACATTTGTTTGAGTTAGAAAACTCACTGTCAGTTTTTTAAAAATTATCCAGACAAAATTTCCAGTCTCTGGTTGTGTGTTGCTAAATGGTGTGCAAAGCTTGGTGTCAAAATAAATTTAACCTTAGTTGTTGTTTTCCATTGGTTTTATTTATAATAGTGTGTTCAATAGTGCATTGTCTTTGTGGCATTTATTATAAATTGATGAACCTTTTCATTTTGACATTTGACATTTGCCTAAGTGCAAAGTGTTAGTCAACAGGATGTTTTGGGTTTCTTTAATCATTTTACCAGTATGTTTCTGTCTCATTTATGGTGGGACAATCATCAGTCTCCAATGACAGGCACTGGTTTTCTGACTGTCTAAATATTTCACCTCTGAAGCTTAGCTCTGAAGTAACTATGCTCTACTTCTTCATGTTTGTCTTTGACTCTCTTTCTTGGCTTGTCTGCATGTTATCAAGAATATGATATTACCACTGAATATGCCACAGAGAAAGCTGCAATTTTCCTACTGCTTTCTTTTGGAGAATGTCATGGTTTCACCAACCCTTCCTTCCCCAAATCTCTAAAAGTTTAACTTTAAAATCTGCACATGGTATGCATTCATGTACTTCCCTGCTGAATCCCACCTCTATCTCTTTGTTCTTACCATATACCTGTGCAGCCTTTTGCAGGAAGTTTGCTTTAAAGGGTATTATTTATCATTAAACATTAGTATGAAGTACCATAAATGTGCATGTTGCTTTAGCAAGGGTGTGCCTGTGCCTGAGAGGTTAAGTCCTTCATTTGGGGCAGTGAAGCTATTCTACCGTAAGACACTAACCTTCCCAAAGGTACATGGAGAGTGGGAGGGTCCACTGCTGTATCTTGGTGTTTCTGGCCTGTCTGCTGCCTCCATGACACTTGTCATTCTGTTAGGTTGTAGTTTGTGTCTGCTGTTTGTGTCTAGGTTCTGGAGCAGTGCATTTCAGAGGTTTATATATATTCCAGAAAGTAATATATCCTTTATTTGTTTAAAACTAATTGCCCTCTACTTTCTTTAAATGAACTTGCATGACTATTCTTTATATAATCATCCTTCAAATACTTGATAATGGTCTCTTCAGTCTAGCAGAGAAAAATATAGCATGATCCAATAGCTGAAAGTTAAAGTTAGACAAATTCAGACTGGAAATAAGGCATACATTTTTAATGGTGAGGGTAATTAACCGCTGGAATAATTGATCATGGGACCTGGTGGATTCTCCAGCCCCAACAATTGTTAAATCACAATTGGCTGTATTTCTAAAAGATACTCCCTAGGAATTATTTTCAGGAAGCTCTATGCCCTGTATTGTTAAGGAGATAACACTAGATGATCAGAGTGGTTCTTCTGGCCTTGAAATCTATGACATATATGTATATAGACACGTTCAAAAATGGGGCTGATTTTCATTCTCACTTACTGTGACTGTACACAAATGATTAATTAGATGCTTTTGTGTGTGTATTTGATGTCTTTACAAATTTGATAACTGCATCTGGAAATTAGCAATGCAATTGTGTGATTATTTTCCGCAGAAAGTTGTATTTCAAAATTAAGGTTAGGCCACACGGAAAATTACATAAGGCATATTATGCCCTCAGTTATATCCCTTTCATAGAATCATAGACTTTAAGGTCAGAAGGGACCATTATGATCATGTAGTCTGACCTCCTGCACAATGCAGGCCATACAATCTCACCCATCCACTTCTATAACAAACATCTAACCTATGTCTGAGTTACTGAAGTCCTCAGATTATGGTTTGAAGACCTCAAGCTGCAGAGAATCCTCCAGCAAGTGACCCATGCCCCATGCTGCAGAGGAAGGTGAAAAACCTCCAGGACCTCTGCCAATCTGCCCTGGAGGAAAATTCCTTCCCGAACCCAAATATGGTGATCAAGTAAACCCTGAGGATGTGGGCAAGACTCAACAGCCAGCACCCAGGAAAGAATTCTCTGTAGTAACTCAGATCCCATCCCATCACAGACCAGTGGGCATACTTACCTGCTGATAATTTGGCAACTGATCTTTGATCAATTGCCAAAATTAGGCTGTCCCCTCCTGCCATCCCTCCATAAACTTATCAAGCTTAGTCTTAAAGCCAGATGTGTCTTTTGCCCCCACTACTCCCCTTGGAAGGCTGCTCCAGAACTTCTCTCCTCTGATGGTTAGAAACCTTCATCTAATTTCAAGTCGAAACTTCCTGATGGGCAGTTTATATCCATTTGTTCTTGTGTCCACATTGGTACTGAGCTTAAATAATTCCTCTCCCTAATATTAATCCCTCTGATATATTTATAAAGAGCCATCATATCCCTCCTCAGCCTTCTTTTGGTTAGGCTAAACAAGCCAAGCTCTTTGAGTCTCCTTTCATAAGACAGGTTTTCCATTCCTCGGATCATCCTAGTAACCCGTCTCTGAACCTGTTCCAGTTTGAATTAATCCTTCTTAAACATGAGAGACCAGAACTGCACACAGTATTTCAGATGAGGTCTCACCAGTGCCTTGTATAACGGTACTAACACCTCCTTATGTTTGCTGGAAATACCTCACTTGATGCATCCTAAAACTGCATTAGCTTTTTTAATGGCCATATCACATTGACGACTTACAGTCATCCTGTGATCAACCAATACTCCAAGGTCCTTCTCCTCCTCTGTTACTTCCAACTGATGCGTCCCCAATTTATAACTAAAATTCTTGTTGTTAATGCATGTAAATGCATGATCTTGCACTTTTCACTATTAAATTTCGTCCTATTACTATTACTCCAGTATACAAGGTCATCCAGATCTTCCTGTATGATATCCCGGTCCTTCTCTGTGTTAGCAATACCTCCTAGCTTTGTATCATCTGCAGACTTTATTAGCACGTTCCTGCTTTTTGTGCCAAGGTCATTAATAAAAAGGTTAAATAAGATTGGCCCCAAAACTGATCTCTGAGGAACTCCACTAGTAACCTCCTTCCAGCCTGACAGTTCACCTTCCAGTATGACCCGTTATAGTCTCGCCTTTAACCAGTTCCTTATCCACCTTTCAGTTTTCATATTGATCCCCATCTTTTCCAATTTAACTAATAATTCCCCATGTGGAACCATGTCAAATGCCTTACTGAAATCGAGATAAATTAGATCCACTGCATTTCCTTTGTCTAGAAAATCTCTTTCCTTCTCAAAGAAGGAGATCAGGTTGGTTTGGCACGATCTATCTTTTGTAAAACCATGTTGTATTTTGTCCCAGTTACCATTGACCTCAATGTTCATAACTACTTTCTCCTTCAAAATTTTTCACAAGACCTTGCATGCGACAGATGTCAAACTAACAGGCCTATAGTTACTTGGATTACTTTTTTCCCCTTTCTTAAAAATAGGAACTATGTTAGCAATTCTCCAGTCGTATGGTACAACCCCTGAGTTTACTGATTCTTTAAAAATTCTTGCTAATGGACTTGCAATTTCATGTGCCAGTTCCTTTAATATTCTTGGAGGAAGATTATCTGGGCCCTCCAATTTTGTCCCATTAAGCTGTTTGTGTTTGGCTTCTACCTCGGATGTGGTAATATCTACCTCCATATCCTCATTCCCATTTGTCATCCTATCATTATTCCTAAGCTGCTCATTAGCCTTATTAAAGCTATTAAAGACTGAGGCAAAGTATTTATTTAGGTTTTGGGCCATGCCTAGATTATCCTTAACCTCCATTCCATCCTCAGTGTTTAGCGGTCCCACTTCTTCTTTCTTTGTTTTCTTATTTATATGGCTATAGAACCTTTTACTATTGCTTTTAATTTCCTTTGCAAGGTCCAACTCTACATGGCTTTTAACCTTTCTCACTTCATCCCTACATGTTCTGACCTCAATAAGTTAGCTTTCCTTGCTAATCCTGCCCATCTTCCACTCTTTGTAGGCTTTCTGCTTTTTCTTAATCACCTCTCTGAGATGCTTGCTCCTCCAGCTTGGTCTACAACTCCAGCCTGTGATTTTTTCCCCCCCTTTCTTGGGATGCAGGCTTCTGAAAGTTTTTGCAGCTTTGACTTGAAGTAATTCCAGGCCTCCTCCGCCTTTAGATCCACGAGTTCTTCAGTTCAATCCACTTCCCTAACTAATTTCCTTAATTCTTTAAAGTTAGCCCTTTTGAAATCAAAAACCCTAGTCCCAGATCTGTTTTTGTTCCATCTAGTTTGAACTGAATTAGCTCATGATCACTTGAACCAAAGTTGTCCCCTACAACCATTTCTTCTATGAGGTCCTCACTACTCACCAAAACCAAATCTAAAATGGCATCCCCTCTTGTTGGTTCTTCAACTACATGGTAAAGAAATCCATCAGCTATCATATCCAGAAAAATCTGAGCCCTATTCTTACTGCTAGCCCTTGTCCTCCAGTCTATATCTGGGAAGTCAGTCTCCCATGATCACACAATTCCCATTAGTGTTTACTTCATTAAAAACATTAAAGAGGTCTGTCTCTATATCCAAATCAGATCCCAGCGGTCTGTAGCACATCCCAAGCACTATCTCAGGGGAGGCTCTAGTAGCTTTCTTTCCCAATGTGATTTTTGCCCAGACAGACTCTGTCTTATCCATTCCATCACTTCTTATTTCTTTACAGTTAACCTCATCATTGACGTACAATGCTATTCCATCACCTTTGGCTTTATTTCTGTCTTTCCTAAACAGCACATAGCCTTCAATACCTGTACTCCAGTTATGACTACTATTCCACCATGTTTCTGTTATCCCTATAATATCCGGTTTCACTTCCTGCACCAGTAGCTCTAGTTCCTTCATTTTGTTCCCTAGGCTCCTCGCATTAGTGTACAGACATCTTAATTTTTGCCGTTTGGCTTCACTGACATTCTTTACCCGGTTAGGCACAGACATTCTACCACCAGTATCACCTATTAGACTGGTGTCTACACTACCCTTCCTCCTTATGTCCATTCTTCTGCCCATGGCTGTATCCTGTCTTACTTTGTTTTCTTCCCTCTCAGTGTTGAATTCCAGCATGGAGATGACCTGGACATCTCCCAACCATCTTCCCCCGATTCCTAGTTTAAAGCTCTCTTAATCAGTTGTGCCAGCCTCCATGCTAGAAGCGTATTTCCCTCCTTACTCAGGTGAAGTCCATTCCAAGAGAACAGGTGAAGTCCATTCCAAGAGAACAGTCCTCTGTCCTTGAATGCTTCCCAGTGACTGTACATACCAAGGCCCTCCTTATAGCACCACTGCCTGAGCCATCTGTTGATCACCATAATATTGTCACACCTTTGTTGCCCTTCTCTAGGAACAGGCAAAATCCCACTGAAGATCACCTGAGCCTCCATTTCCTTAAGCCTCTTCCCCAGTCTGGCATAGTCTCCCTTGATACGTTCCAGCGAGAATCTAGTCATATCATTTGTTCCCACATGAAGGACAATCAACGGATTCTTTCCCACTCCTGTTAGGATCCTTTTCAGCCTCAGGTCTCCATCCTGTATCTTAGCACCAGGCAGACAGCACACCCTTCTGTTCTCCGGATCAGCTCTAGTTACAGGCCTGTCTATTCTTCTCAGTAAGGAGTCTTCAATCACATAGACTTTCCTTTTCCTGGTGACAGTGTGATTCTCCAGTCTATCACCTGCTCCCACTGGCTGCAAGTCCTCTCGATTCCTATTCACGCTTGCAATCCTCCTCAAACCATCCTGTATCCTCCTAGGGCTCATATTTGGTGTTGTCTCCATTGACTCTTCTCCTCTTTCTGTAGGACTAGCTGCTCTTCTCTTTTTCCTTGCCCTCTCACCTTCAGCAACCACCCGCTGTGCCCCTTTTTCATTTTCCAACTCCGCAAACCTGTTCCTGAGCTCTTTCTCCTTCACTGGCCCGTCTTTTCCTCTGTCTGGTTCTCTTAGTCACATGCTTCCACCGTCCATTTTCCTCACCCAGCAGTCTCCCCTCACAATTCTTTGGTCCTGCTTCCATCTGCAAGTCTGAGCTTGTCCCTTCAGCCTCTTCATGGTTTTTGCTCCATCATCTGCTTGAACCTCCTTCTAAACTCAATCAGTTTCCACCTGCATCTCCAGTGCTCGGATCTTTTTTTCCATCAGCTCTATGAGGCAGCACTTCATGCAGACAAAACTCTTTTCAGGTACCTCCTCCAGGATCATGTACGTGCTGCCGCTTCCACAACCAGTCATCCTCATTGTGTCTTTCACTGCTGCCTCTGTATCAATCATAGCCTTCCCACCTAAAACCTGTTAGTCCAGGAAACACAAACCAAAACAAACCTCCAACAGGCACCAGAACACTGGCAGACCACCACCCGCTCCCTTCATTAGCCTGTCGGTTCCTCTGCCTAGGTCTCTACGTCTCCCCCGCAACCTCCCTCTGTAAACTCCCACTGAAACTCCCCTGTTTACAGCTCTGTTGGCTGGTTGCTATGCCACTGCAGCTGTCTTGCCACTGCCTGTCTGGCTGGCTGCCTTTATAGGATAAGCAGAGAAGCCCCGCCCCCTAAGCAGGGCTCAGCTTGTCTCCCAGCACACTGCCCCTACCAGCCTCCACACATACAAACTGCAAAATACAATACACAAAATACAAAAACCTGCTCCTCCAACAGCAGCCCCACTGAAACTCCCGTTTACAACTCTGTTTGCTGACTGCTGTGCCACTAACTGGGGTGAACATGTGAACGAAGTGCAGTGTCTCTCTTGCTGGTGATGGATACTGTGACATTGCAGTCTATATGGTTTTATAAAAATATGCTAATGAGTGAATATAATGTAACTGGAATATGCTTCATGCAAAAGGTCTCTTGTAAGGTCTCATTACAAAACTTATAATCTACTGAATGTGATCATTCTATTTGTATGAATGCACCACTCTTGTATCTGAAACTAGAAATATGAAATATAGCTCTGAGGGCCTATTGTAATTATGCAAAGTGTGGGCCATTAATGGTGGTTTGGAATCTTGATGACTCCCATTAACCAGGACAATTAACTGCAGATGGCTGTTTTACCTGTAAGTCTTCCTGTATATGTGTGCGCTGGCAAGTGGGCACTGAAGTCTTGCAGTGACATGTAATCATGTCACCTGAACTGGAATCCATCTTTAACCTAGTGTCTTTCCGTTGAGAAGGAGCGGGTGGGAACCCAGAGAGGGACAAAGGATTCCCGCCTTATGCAAAAGATATATAAAGGGGTGGAACAGAACAAAGCGAGAGGAGCCATCATGAAGAATCCCCTAGCTACCACCTGAGCTGGAACAAGAGCTGTACCAAGGGGAAAGAATTGTGCCCAGGCCTGGAAGGTGTCCAGTCTGAGGAAAAAACTTACTGAAGCATCTCTGAGGGTGAGATTATCTGTATTCAGTTTGATTAGACATAGATTTGTGCATTCTATTTTATTTTGCTTGGTGACTTACTTTGTTCTGTCTGTTACTACTTGGACCCACTTAAATCCTACTTTCTGTATTCAGTAAAATCACTTTTTACTTATTAATTAACTCAGAGTATGTGTTAATACCTGGGTGGCCAAACAGCTGTGCATATCTCTCTATCAGTGTTACGGAGGGTGAACAATTTATGAGAATTACCCTATATAAGCTTTATACAGGGTAAAATGGATTCATTTGGGTTTAGACCCCATTGGGAGTTGGGCATCTGAGTGTTAAAGACAAGAACACTTCTCTTAGCTGCTTTCAGGTAAACCTGCTGCTTTGGAGCATGTAATTCAGACCTTGGATCTTTGTTGGAGCAGATGGGAGTGTCTGGCTCAGCAAGACAGGGTGCTAGAGTCCCAAGCTGGCAGGGAAAGCAGGAGCAGAAATAGTCTTGGCACATTGGGTGGCAGGTCCCAAGGGGGGTTCTGTGATCCAACCCATCACAGATATATAGAAAGAGCAAGCCCAGGTTGTCTTTTTGATTGCTATCAAAGTTTGTATAATTGGCAGTTAGGTGGGGAGGGGAACCTTTTTAATTGTGAAGAGACCACATTTCATATGGAAATAGTTGTGGAACAGCAGACCCGAAATTTCATAATGTCATTTTTCCAGAGTCACTTTTTAGAGCAGGCCTGCACATGAAGGCTTAAAAGCAGAAAGGAACTGTGTGTTCTGAGCTCTTGCTGTTTCTTTAAAGCAAAAGCAAGCTGTCACTGCAGGTGCACCCTTGCTTTGCTGCTGAACAATTTAATGTGGTGGTTTCTTGGAAAAGAATTCAAAATATGCTGAAATCTGAAGGATGACCCAAGTTACTGGGGGAGTGTGTGTGGGGCGGGGGCTGGGGAGGGGAGATTGCTCTTTTGTTTTGTACAAACTCTCTCTGGCTCACTCTCTCTGCAGTGTTTTTCCATGACTACAAACTGCTTTTTTTATTCCCGTCGGTGACAACCAGCCTCATCACTGTGAAGCTCCCTTGATGTCAATGGTGTGACATCACCTACCAGGTGTTGTCTTTAACTGGATTTTCTGTCCTGCATCTGTCCTTTTCTTTAGGAGACAAGGGGAGGGGTAGGCTGAAATGTGTCATTCAGCACACTTGCATTAACAAGCCTGTTAAAAATGACTAACGGCTGTTTTAGGTTCTTGCTGAAACTTCCCAAAGAGCCAGGAGGCTCCCACTGATTGACGATTTTGAGACTGACTCTTACAAGATTTGCAGTGCATAATGACAGGCTGGACTTCATGCTCTCTGCAATATTAGAGGGTAAGCTGCATGACCCAGGTTGTTGAGTGCTGTGCAGAGGTGAGTGACACAAGAGTCTAGCCTGGCTGAGCTCTATGTACACTTTCCCAGAATTCTGAACCTTTTTGTGTCAGCTGCTGATTTTACTTTATTTTTTAAACTTTCACACTGGGTATTTAAAGATGTACCATGGGATTGAAAAATCACACTGCATGATTTCAGGGCCATGAGCTCTCCTGTAAGCTAATATCACAAGCTTTCCATTAGAAAACGTAGTTTGTTTCCCCTCTTTCCATGTCCAAGATTATCCACACTGCAAAGCAGGGCCAAAATTGAGATTGTTGACTTTTTTTTTTTTTTTTTTTTTTTTTGCTCAGTCCATTAGTTCATCTGAGTAAAAACTCATCAAGTACCTCTAAAGTTGATCCAGTATTATCAACCAAAACAAGACCACCATGTTATCTCTTCTGTGATGCATACAGAAAACCACCTTATGTTAATAGCTAGGCAGGAGGTGGGTTGTTATCACTGCTGCTGATTGGCCAAGAATTGTGTACATCCTGATAGTTGAATTAACCTGGCTCCAATCCCCACCGTGAGTTGCTTGTATGTCTTATTCCCAGGTTTTGTATGTATTGTCTTTCAAAATGCAAAAATGTAAACTCTTTGGCCTTTATAATACATTTGTGCAACCCCTAACACCATGGGACCCTGACCTGCTTATCCTGTAGATGAGACCATAATATAAATATTAGATTATCTTAATTAGTTTCTAATATGTACGTTATCACTGCATTATATCAAGAAATGGACGGTACACTGATATCATCCAGTCGTGTTTGCAATGTTGTTGTAACCATGTTGGTCCCAGGATAATGGAGAGACAAGGTGTTTGAGGTAATATCTTTTATTAGACCAACTTCTGTTTGGGACAGAGACAAGCTTTTGAGATACACAGCGCTGTTCTTCAGGTCTGATCATCTAAGTCTATCATTCCATCTTGTGATTTAATATCCTGATCTATTGGTATTACTACTTCTTGCCTTTTCCTTTTCTGGGTACTTTTTTCCATGTTATTTCAATGATCCATGACACAGGACACAAATACAATACCAATTACAGTAATGTACATGTTATAGTGTCTTACATGCCAACGTACTTATGTACACATACATGCTTTCTCTCTTTCATGCTCTCTAACATGTGGTACACAACTAGGTGTGGTAGTCATACTCATACACTATGTTGAAGAGAGAGGAAAAAAAATGAGGAATCCTTGTGGCACCTTAGAGACGAACAAATTTATTTGGGCATAAGCTTTCATGGGCTAGAACCCACTTCATCAGATGTATGAAGTGAAAAATTCAGGAGCAGGTATAAATAAATGAAAGGATGGGGGCTGCTTTACCAATTGTGAGGTCAATCTAATGAGATGAATCAACTAACAGCAGGATACCAAGGGAGGATCTTTTGAAGTGGTAAGAGAGTGGCTCATTACAGACAGTTGACAAGAAGGTGTGAGTATCAATAGGGAGAAATTAGTATTGGGGAAATTAAGTCTAGGTACAGACTAACATGGCTACTGAAGCCTGTCACCACTGAAGAGAGAGATGATGCATTGGATTTATTATACACTTTTGACTGCATCACCTGTATCTGCCCAATAATCCATTTCACCTCATAACTTCTTGCTGTGGATATTTAAAAAAATAAATCAGAGAAACATTTCATTATTTCCCCTTAAAATTTCCCTGGTTTGAGAAGCAGTATGAGCCATATTCAATCCTGCACCACTGACCATGTTTAGTAAACAGTCGGTGGGACTCTGCATGGCAAGATGATCTATCACTTGGTGCAGGGTCAGGGCTTTAGAGAATATTAACAAAAATTGCTAGTAAGAAATAAGTTTGTTTTAAAAAATTGCTTTGCTTTCAACTAATTTATTCTGTTTGCACTAATGGCTCTACTTGGCAACATTTCAGTAACAATGGTGAAGTTTTATGCTTATCTTCCTGGATTGCTTCCTACTCAAAGAGTGGTGTGGAACAGAGCCATAAACTAGCATCCACTTTCTACCAGAGGATGTGTTTTTCAATGAACATCTCTTTCTATGCAAATGCGTCAGGTAGTTCTCACTTCTCTATTGGTCCATTGTCAGGTCTCAGCTCAGTCTACTAAGTGGCAAAAATCTCATTTGATGTCAGGTGATGACTCTGTGATTTGAAGAGTTTTAAATGTATATGGAAACTGCTTCAGCTTTGGAGATGCGATCTCTGAAAGAGCTCACTTTCATAACCTGCTAAGGATTTGCTTTCTGGATGAAATCCCGACCCTGCTGATGTCAATGAGAGCTTTGTCATTGACTTGAGTGGGGCCAGAATTTCACCCTAGGGTCTGTTGTCTGCTCTGCCACTGATTGAGGCAAGTCCTTTAACTTTTTTGTGCCTCTGTTTCCAAAGCTCATATTTATAAAGGTATTTGTGTGCCTAGGGAGATGCAGATAGATGGCTATGGGGATTTTCACAAGTGCCTGGGGCCTAACTACCACTGATTTCAGTGGGATCTGGCCTGTTGACCTGCATTTTTGAGCACCAAAGTACTTTTAAAAATCAGGTCATGTGGCTGTAAAATGGGGATAATGCCACCAATCTCACAAGGATGGTGAGGATTATCTAATCAATGGGACAGTTTCTCAGCTGGTGTAATTTGGGGATTTACACCAATGGAGGATCTGGCCCATTGTTTTTAAAGAATTTTGAGATCCTTGTGTGACATATCCAGGGTTCAACACAGGCTAGTGAGTAGCTGTGTCACCCCTGCCCTGTATCTTCTCCACCCAGGTGCACACAGCCATCTTCTTTTCCACAATCAACCAACCAGACTTCTTTCTTTTACCGCTAACTTTCTTTTGTGTGTCTTTTTATCGTATCTGAACCCATGCTGAACGTCCTGTATTTCAGCAATTGGATCACAACGCTAAGCAAGCATCTTTATCTTTGCCAGCAAACATCAGCAAAACATTTTTCTTTACCCCTCTCAGAAGTTCCCACTTGGCTACTTTTCATACCTGCTTTTCTCTTACATGGTAATTTTGTAGTTAGACATCATAAGGACCATGCAGGAGTAAGCTGCTCTTCCAATGTGTTTACTGGATTAATGCTAATTTTATTATGTCTACAGTACACTCTGATACTCTAGACTGAAATGTTTTGATGTATCTTCCCCCCCCACCTGTTATTTTTTTCCCCTCACTCTGCCTTCCCATTAAACTCCCTAGCAACATTGTTCACCTTGGAAGAATAGACAGATATCCCTAGCTGCCCTGCTTGTGGCCTTGACTGATACATCCAAGAGAAAAAGCTCTTCCAAGGCTCAGGCTGATCCCTAACTCTGGTGATTAATCTATTGATTTCACCTCTGAAACATTCTCCCTCTACCACTCCGGCCTGCTACTATTTGCCACTGTAGCACACTATCAACATGCAACTGCAAGCAATGGTTGTCTTATTTTACTCAGCTTTGGGTCTCCTAAGATTCTGTGACAGTTACAAACATGGCAAAGACAGAAAATGTTAGCTCAGTTTTTCATGTCTAATATAGAACGTGGAAAGCCCAAGGTAGAATTAAACATCCCCTTGATCAAACCCCTGTTTTGGGTAAAATCAGAAAATTACTGAAACAGCACAGATTTATTTCCAAAGCAAAATAGTACAGCTCTTGGGCACAGAAAGCATTCATGTGAGGGCAAAGCATAAACAGTTTTATAGATATCAGTATCAGGTGCCCTGAGATTGGAGGTGGCCATTTCTAGCATCTGATTTTCTTATAAATCTGAATTAATTAAAATTAGCATACTCACAGAAAGGAAGGAGCCAAGTATTTGTCCTCATTTTACGGAGGTTAAACTGAGGTACAGAGAGAGAGAAAGTAACTTAACCAGTGTAATGTATTGACGGGCCCCTCCAGTTCCCATTAAGGTCAAAAGAACGAGTTCTACTGACTGACTTGGAGCTGAATCGAGCACTTTGTCAGGCAATGCTGAGTACAGAATGCAGGAGTCTTTCCTCCAGTATCCTTTTCTAGTGACTAGTCTATACACCTTCAGTGGGACTCTTCAGATCATTGTTGTTCCTAGGTGCCATTATTTTACTATAACTGCACGTACTTCTAAGGCATCCATTGCTATAGCATTTGGCAAACTCCATCATAAAATCATCTGTTGTTTTTTAAAGAAATATTAGGGAATCCCACATCAGCTAGTGAAACTGTCTACTAAAAAAACCCAGAAACTGGCTACAAAGGAGTTCTGGTTGATGTAGTTGAAAACCACCATGGCTTAAAACAAAACAAAAGAAGCCCATGGCTGTTTGCAGTTGATAATTGATGAATGGGATAGGCTATAAACAAATTGCTACCAATACTTGGGATTCCATTACCATTAAAGAAAATCTTTTTTTAATTTTTATTTTTAATTTTAGTGTGAAAATCAATAAGCAATTATGATACAATATTTTACCATTCCTCAGAAACAATGTAATAAAATTTGGGATCTTTATGGCCATTTAGTGGCATGTTTAGTTCACTCCCCAGCATAGTGATGGCTGCTAGTTTATGCATGTTAACCAGGGCCGGCTTTAGGAAGTGCGAGGTCAGATTCAGATACCCAGCGGCAGTCCAGGTCTTTGGTGGCACTTCGGCGGCGGGTCCTTCACTTGCTCTGCATCTTTCGCGGCACTGAAGGACCCACCGCTAAAATGCTGCTGAAGACCCGGACCGGAGGAATCGGCCTAAAGCCGGCCCTGATGTTAACTATGAGAATAGCTCTTCTGTAGTGCCATTAACTAAATATGTTTGAACCTATTAATTAATCTATTTGTTTCACTGAAAAGAAGGTGGGCAGAGGAAACCTTTCACTGAGGTTTAACTGAGAAATGCATCCATTGTTTTTGACTAACCATTGCCATACCCCGTTTCCTTGTGGGGAGCTTTTTGCACAAGTCTGAGACACCTTCTTTTCCTTCCACTCTTGGGAGTTGCCCACTGGTTTAATAAGCTAAGTTTGTGGTGAAGTTACAGTGGGAAACATAGATGTGAGTGATTCAGTCATGTTTCTTAATGTGGTTATTGGTGTTGGAAAAAACCTCTCACTGCTGTGAGCTCACAGAACCAGCTTCTCCCTCGCGTTTTAGGGAGTTTTGTCTGTGAGAAGGATCAGTCACTTAGCTAAACTGATATCTACTAAGGACATAACTTAGAAATTAATTCTCAAAAAGGCTACTTCTTCGCTATTTTCACAACTAATAAAGCTGATCTCTTCTGTCTGTAGGAGCTCCTATTTCTCAGCAGCTTGACCATTCTGTTAATGTACAGTAGTTTGACAAAGAAGATGCAGTTTGTCATTGACAATGTTGGGTCAGGATTTCACACATTTAGTCTCATGCCTTGCCCATGCATTTCACTGGTGAGCTACATTTTTTTTCATCTTAACCTACCTTCAAGATGGTGGCTTCCTGACTGATTTCTAATTATTCATGTTTAGTCTATTGAAATTGCTTATGACCTTGTTTCATGATTTACTCATCTGCTATAACAATTGCAGTTTTCCTTTAAAGAGTTAATCATTTTGGACTCTGTAACTCAATCCTGAGTCCATAGACATGACCTGAGGAATCAGTACCTCTTTGGAATGTATTGTATAATTTATTTTCCTGAGTGTCTTCCCTGTGATTTTCATATAGCAACTCACCAACCCTCCAAGGTTGGGCTGCAAAGTAATTTCATGTTTCCTTACAACATTTCTCTGCCAGCACTATCTTTGACTCTAACAAATGCTGGCTAGTGTAATTATCTGAGACACTCCTCCCTTCCTTTCCATTTCCTTTCTTGGTCCACAGATTGACACTCTCTAATCCCCAGTAATTAGAAGCTTTATGAGCAGGATATCAGAGTTGGGGGTGGGGTGGGATGGGGAGGAGTATGGATTAGAAAATGAGCTGGTGGAGAATGCTGTTTTAGAGAAGTGGAAATTATCTGTGTATAATTAAACCAATATACAAAGGGCCTAATCTGAAATGTTTATTCAGAAAAGCTCCCTGTGAAGTCAATGGGAGTTTTACTTATGTAAGTACTTCTGGACTGGCTCCCCAATATTTATGTAAATTCTGACTTTTGAGACTTTGGTAGCTGCCTGGATCTGTAAAGACACTTAATATCTGAGATACTAAAGTGACTGCACAGTTTTGCACCTAAGATCAAAATCAACCTACTTTTCCTGGATTGCAAAATGGGGGCAGAAAATAAATTGAATTGGGCCTTACTTTAATGAAGTTATTACACTGCAGTCCTTTTAATTAAATGTTCTCTTTTGAAGAGGTTCTTTCGGGTACTCAGAACCTTATCAGATAACAACCTGAAGCCCCATCTGTTCACACTGCATACAGCATATGGGAGAAGGACTGGAGAACCACTAGTGGAGGCCCAGAGGAGCAGAAATTGTCACTCCCAAAATGAGAGAGGGAGGACTCTTATGAAAATATTTTTGTTGAGTTCTGTGTGTTACTGAGCATCTCCTGCAGGGTGTCCTCAACTGCCATTAATTCCATCTAACAAGAAGTACTCAGATCTCTCATGATTAGGTGCTACATCTCAAAGGACTGACTCTTCATGCTGAATCGCATACCTTACTTTGTGCGAAAGCAGTGGGGGAAGCATGGAGTAAGGTACTATTCAGTGTGAGTAAGTATGGCAGAATTGAGCCCCAAGTAAATTGTACACATGTCTGTGGTAGGAGCTGTGACCTGCCACCCTTCTTTTCCTGATATGTTTTTTAGCTTCCCCTTGAGTTCGCATCACATGCTTCAACCTGATGGCAGTATGACTCAGTGAGAGGGCAGCTTTTTCCACGTCCCTTCATCGAGACTGATGGGGATATGTACATTACAGAGACTCTTTACACCTCAGCACCTCTTGTGGGTTCTCTGAACCATTCAGCAGTAATCTTAGAAAATGCAATATTTATTAAAAATAAAGATACTATCCAATTAAATCAAAATGAACACTTGGCTTAATACATCTAAATTTGCCCTTTTAATAAACTAAGCTAGCCAAGTCTGTGTGTGGTTCCTTTCTTTAGAGATTAGCTTGCACCCTTCTGCTGCATCCTCTCTCTCTGTTGCACACAGAGATATCTGAGATTTAAATTTTTCTTTTACATTTCTCTTACTGTAAAACATAAATTGACAGACCCTAGAACTTCACAGAATCTTATAGAAGAATCCTACAGGGATCCTAGAAACTGTGCCTAAAGTTCCTATAAAATACATTAGGAAACCAGGAGAAAAAGGCAAGTCAAGTCACTCTGGCTAAGTGTTATCTGCTGACATAAACATCAGCTGCTTGCTGTTCTTCGTTTGGAGACCACTGTTGCTGTAGGAGTTGAAGAAAAGAAACAAACATTGGCAAAACTGAGATCCTGCCTTCCTTAAATTATATTATTAAGCATATGTTGCCATCTCTTCTCTTTCATATAAAACTTATCTTCCAGTTTTCCTTAACCCTTTGTTTCTGTCACCTTCCTTGTTAGCAGGTTATAAATAATATGATGCTAACAAGTCAATCATGCCATCTTTACTAAGTGGCTAATGAGGCAAAGCTCCCATTGATTTCAGCTGGAGTTTTGTCTGAGCAAGGACATACAATTTGTCCCTGAAAAATAATAGTCTTCCATCCCTGTCTCAGAGTTGATTCATTCTCTCGAGCATTTTGACTCTGCATTGGCTGTCATACTTTTAAAAAAACTGGAAGAAAAAGGTTCTCAAAACAAAATAAAAACAAACCATAAAATTCCTATTTCTAGAGTACAGTCCTCTCAGAAGGGACTTAAAATCACCTTCCACCCCTCCCAGAGCTGAAGTCACCTGACACAGCTCTGACTAGCCCTGGAGATATTCTGAACTGCATGGGCCATACACTCTGAATGCATATCTTTTATCTTTGTGTGTGATCACAGGACCACAGACCAACATCCTTCTCAGCTGCAGCGTGGCAGGAAGAATGGGCCTAGTGAGAAAGGTGAAAGAACTTGGTGGAATATTTGGTGAGACTGGACTTTAGAAGAGAGATCCAGTAAAAATAACCTTAAATAATCCAGTACAAATAATGCTGAGCCATACAGTGTACATACACCTCCCAGGATTCCTGTCCTATTACTTCATAAAGTGGAAACTGAGTTAAAGAAAATGGAGCAGATTGGTATAATAGAGAAAAATATCTGAGCCAATAGCATGGTGTGCCCCTGTCGTATCAGTTATATATATATAAAGGAAAAATGTGAATGGCTGTGGATCTTTAAAAACTTAATGAAGAAGTTATGAGAGAAAAATGTGTCCTCCCAATGCTGGATGACTTCCTCCCCAAAGGGAAAGGAGCTACAGTATTCTCCAAGCTGGATGCCCTGAGGGGATTCTGGCATATTCCTTTAGACAAGGAAAGTGCTAAATTAATTACATTTAACACGTCCTTTGGAAGATTTTGCTCTTGAAGATTACTCTAATTTTCCAGTGCACCTGAAATTTTCCAAAGGCAGTTGGCAGAACCGTTAACAAACACAAATGGAATTGTAGTTTTCATGTGGAATTTTTTGTTATATGGCGGGGGAGGGATAGCTCAGTGGTTTGAGCATTGGCCTGCTAAACCCAGGGTTGTGAGTTCAATCCTTGAGGGGGCCATTTAGGGATCTGGGGCAAAAATCTGTCTGGGGATTGGTCCTGCTTTGAGCACAGGGTTGGACTAGGTGACCTTCTGAGGTCCCTTCCAAGGCTGATATTCTATGTTATGGATTTTCAATGGAAGAACACAACAAAGTCCTACACTTAATCAGTCTGGACTGAAGCTTTTGAGGCAGACCGTAAACAAAGATGGAATCAGTCCTAGTCCTGAGAAAGTAAAAACCATTTGAGAATTGAATACACCAGCTAATATACCATAACTAAGATGTATATTGAGGGTGGTAAATTATCTTGGTAGATAGCTAAAAGACCTTCCTAAGTGATCAAACCACTGAATGAACTGTTTAAGTCATCACATCTTGGCTATGGGGCCAAATCAAGAAATTACTTTCCAAAAGGTAAAAAGCCATTATCTCAACAGCTCCAGTTCTCATGTAGTACGATGTGAACAAACCCGCAATGGTCCATGCAAATGCAAGCAGCTATGGGCTATGTGGTGTATTGTTGCAGCAACATGGTTCTGAGCAGAAGCCAGTTGCATTTTCTTCTCACACACTCCCAGAAGCAGAAAAATGATATGCACAGGTTGTAAAACAGTGCCTGGCAAGCGTATGGGCCTGTGAGAACTTTTACAGATATCTGTGTAGATTGGAATCAATTACTTTAATAACAGACCATAAACTGCTTGTAACCCTCATTAACAGAAAAGATCTGGATCAAGCGCTACTGAGATACCATCATCTATTGCTAAGGTTAAAGTGATTTAACTCAAGTGCTAGATATGTTCCCAGAAAAATTCTGGAAGTAGCAGACTCATCAATTGCCTAACACAGTTTTTCATGGCGCACAGCGTCACACTCACCTACCTGTGAGCTTGGAGATGATGTAAAGGCGTATGTGAGTGCTGTGGATACATGCAGACCAGTGTCAGAAAAGAGACTACACCAGCTAGAAAAAACAACTTCAAGAGACATGCAACTTCAGGAAGTTCTAAATTACATTAGAGGTGGCTGGCCTAGGTATCTAAAGGACACTAATAAAGTGATAAGAGACTACTTATGTGGGCAATTAAGTGAGGTCCAAAGAAAATTGCATCATAATTCTAAATGAAATGAGAGGGGAAATCCTAAACTTCTTCCATGAAGGACATTGATATTCACTAAATGCCAGGACTGGCCAACCAGTCAGTGTGGTGGTCATGCATCAGCAAAAACATATAGAATAAAGTTTCTGCATGTGAACATTGCAGAACTAACAGACAAACACAACACAAAGAACCTTTAATAATAGCACCTCTGCCAGAGAGACCTTGGAAGAAGCTAGCTGCAAATTTATGCAAGGTCAGAGGACATCATTACCTCAGCATTGTGAACTGTTTTTGCAGGTGGTATATAGATATAATGCAATAAAAGAGGTAACATTCAGTGTTGTTGGGAAACTGAAGTGCACTTTTGCTCACTTGGGTATTCCAGAACAACTAGTGATGGACAATGGACCACCATTCACAGCAGCAGAATTTCATTCCAAATGAAATATGATTTTGATCATATTACTAGCAGCCCGCATTACCCACAAGTGAATGGAGAGAATGAGAGAGCTGTACAGACAGCCAAGAAAAGTCTACAGCAGGAAGATCCATTCCTTGCTCTTTTGAGTTACAGCTCAACACCTATAGCAGCTACTGGATATAATCCAGCACAACTCCAAATGAGAAGATATCTTAGAACTACTGTTCCAGCTTTGGAAAAGAATCTATTGTGAAAGTGGCCAGACATGAAGAGAGTTTCCATATCAGATAAAAAGGCTAAAAGAGCCTACAAACACTTTTACAACATATGCCACTCAGAGAACTGCTGGGTCTAGAACCTGGTGACTGTGTTCATGCCAAATTGGAGGGAGAAAAAGCATGGACAACTCCAGCTGTTGTAAAGAAAAAGAATTCAGCATGCAGATCATATGTGATCGAGACAGACAGTGGGCAGTTTTCCACAGAAACCGTAGACATATACCTTTTATTCTTCAGAGAGAGCAAACTCTTCAGATGGTGGATACAGAACAAGAGGAAGACTCAAGGATTCTGGACCAACCACAGCCAATCATTGCAACTAATGGACAGCCAGATAATCAAGTTATTTTGTGTTTGGGTTGTGTAATTAGAAAGCTAGTATTATTTAGAGACACTCAACAGACTGATATATGTACTGAACTTCAAAGACAGTGTGATAATGTAAATATTGTAAATGGTAGGAATGTAGAATTTAAAGGGGGAGATGTAATGGAATGCTAAATTGTATTATACTTTTCACCAATGGGTGGTATCATGTATAAAATGCCTTATTTTAGCTAATCTAAGTCATATCTGCATTAAAGGATCTTATGATGAACACATCTGGTGTTTATAAGCAAGCTCTGTAGCCAGTCCATATCTGATACAGAAGAAAACGACAGCAGGGACTTCAACATGGGCTGTACAAGTCCGCTTAGGACTTGGACATCTAGCCCCCACTGCTGCAGCTTCACTAGCTCAGGTATGTCTGCATGTGATGTGCTGCAATCACATTTCTGATTGTGATGTGGACCTACCTTGAGTGTCATCAACCATAGGCGGCAGGTTTATATAATTTTTGGTGGTGCCCAAAATGGTGGTGCCACCCCCCGCTCCTGCCCTGTAAGCCGATATACAATGAAGCTACAGTGCCTCGGCACCACAAGATTACAAGGGTCAATTAAAAGTGGAAAGTCAGAAGGAACACTTGCCTGCTTCAGTATACGGTATTATATTTTGTTGCACTTGTTGTGACAAAGGGGGAATGTTCTTAATGTTTTCTCTGAATACTGTCTGGATGCCTCAGTTTCCCCTGCAAGGTGCCAGCTGAAGGTGTTGGGGACAAAGAGATCAGGTGGCCTCCTTGTCCAGAAGAGGGACAAAGATCAGAGGAGGGAGTGTCAGTTGGAGTTGGCTGGGGAAATGGGGAGAGGCCCAGAACTTGGGTCTGGGATCCCCACCCCCAAAGATGGACCTGACTGAGGGGTCCTGTTTTCTGTACCTACAAGCTCTGTTTTAGACTATGTTCCTGTCGTCTAATAAAACTTCTGTTTTACCAGCTGGCTGAGAGTCACATCTGACTGCAGAGTTGGGGTGCAGGGACCTCTGGTTGCACCAGGACCTGCCTGGGCAGACTCACTGCAGAGAGCGCACGGTGTGGAAGGGCATGCTGAATGCTCCGAGGTCAGACTCAGGAAGGTGTAAGCGTCTTGCCCTGGAGACAGTATGCTCAGAGAGAGGAGGCTCCCCCAGAGTCCTAACTGGCTTTGCATGGAGTAGTTCCAAAGCATCCTAGCATCCCCTTCCACACCATGCGCTTCCTGGAAATCCGCACAGGCACTGACACTCCCTCCTCTGGCCTTTGTCTCTTTTCCAGGCATTAGGAGGCCACCTGATCTCTTTGTTCTCCAACACCTTCAGTTGGCACCTTGCAGGAGAGCGGCCCAGGCCATCAGTTGCCCGGAGACAGGGTTTCGGCCATTCTCTGTGCAGACGGCATCACACTGGCACTCTAGGGCTCTACAACAATCACACCCCCTTATCCCACCATCTAGATCCTTGAGAAATGCATAGGAGAAACTGAGGCACCCACACAGTATTCAGAGAAAACATTAAGAACATTCCCACTTCGTAACACCTGTATACAACTAGTTATATACTTTAAAGGGTGTAAAGTAATCAAGTATTGTGCTAAACGCAATGATACTCCCAACGGACCATCAGATTTAAGGTGCACGTTTTTCCCCTCAGGTGAGGGCTCTGGGGTGGAGCTGGGGATGAGGGGTTCAGAGTGCAGGAGGGTGCTCAGGGTTGGGTAGCTGGGAGCACAGGCTCTGGGGTTGGGCATGGCTGGGGATAAGGAACTTGGGGTTCAGACAGGCTGCCCCAGGGCTAGGGTCAGAGAGGACTCCCCCACCCCCCACTGGCAGCAGCAAGCTCCAGGGGAGGGATCCCTCCTCTTCTCCCCCCCCCCCCGCAGCACACTAACTCTGCACCATGGTCACTGCACATGCTCCTAGGGCCTCTCTCAGGTCCAAAAAGCCCACTTGCCTCCCCTGTGGTGGGTACCCGGGGGGAGGGTTGCCATCACTTGTGGCCTCCCCTGCTGCTGCCCCCTGCCATAGCCTCACTGGGGATGGGGCTGCCCCTGGCCCAGCATGGGGTAGAAGTGGGGACTGCAGGGTGGTGGCTGGGGTGGGAGGTAGGATGTCACAAAATTCACCTAAGCCCCAGCTGCTCAGGTCTAGGAGGTCCCCCTCCCCCATCTCCCCTGTGGTGGGTGGGTGGGTGCTGTGGGGGGGACTGCCATCACATGTGGCTTCCTTCCTCCCCTGCTGCCCCTCACCCTAGCCTCACTGGGGATGGGGCTTCCCCTTGCCCAGCATTGGGCAGGAGTGGGGGCTGTGGGGGGATCACAGGATCAAACCTCACCGAAGCCCCAGCAGCTGCTCAGGTGAGTGAGGTCCACTCCAGATGTCCATCTCCTGGCCAGAAGTCCCCTTGGTGTCTCCTTTAGGTGGATGCCAGGGACGGGAGAGAGGGCTCCCAAGCACATGCGAGCCTCCTCTCTCCCTCTCCCCCTGCCCCCTCCTGAGGTGCTCCAACAGTCTGCCAGCTGATGCTCTCTATAGCCCCCTCCTGAGGTGCTCTCAACAGGCAGCTGGCAGCACAGGCAAGGGAGAGAGACACGGGCTGTTTTTTTTTTCAGGCAGGGAAGCTCCGAGGTGGGAGAGAAGGGGGGGCACTCCAGGCAGGGCCAGGGGAGAAACCCAGCTCCAAATATTGGTGGAGCACAGCCCCCAGCCTTGAATATTCCTGGCGCTCGGGCACCTCGAGCCCATATAACCTGCCACCCCTGTCATCAACTCCCATTTGAAGCTGATGGTAGCTGAGCGTGTTCAGCGCAATGTCTCTTTCAACTTCATGACCTAAAAGAATAGACAAGAATTCAAAGTATTCTAAATGTTACTCTCTCTTTCTCTATGCTGGACCAAAGGCTTTTAGCAGAGAAAGGAGTGATAAAGAGTGTAACTTTTTCTTAGTTGTTCCTTCTTTCCCTTGGGGGGGAAAACAGCTTTTTGTTGGTTATCAACCAACCAGCGGTTGCTTTCTCCTGAGCCCTGTCTACTAATGTCTGTTTTTCATTTTGTTTTTCTGATTTTTAGGCTGGAAAGATTATCCTCATGTGCCATAAACAACTGCTGAGTGTTCTAAAGAGATTTCTCATCTGGGCTGTTTTGCTAGTGAGTTGCTCGAAGCCTGATGCTATAAAGATAATACAATTAGTGGAGCTAGCAGGCCTCATTATTTTTAATTACTCAGACTGCTGCTCACATACTACATGTAATTTGGTAAAGAAAAAGAATCCCTGTGTGTTTACAATCATCCAAAGCGTACAAGTGTTTGTTTCTGTCAAAACCTGTGGAGGGTTATGTGCAATTTACTGATTTTTGTGTAATATTCTAATTGAACAAATGTCCTGACACCCAGCAAGGCCAGAATAAAACTATGATAGGAAATGTGGATAGTTCAAAATCTAATTACCTTCCTTTTGCAGCTCACATTTTGGTCCATTCATCAAAGTCAGATCGACTCATTATTATTAGCCTATTATCATTCTTCTAGTTAGCTGGTTTCATTTTAATCTCAATATTTCAAATTATTCTCCATCAAATGCAGTTTTAAAATGAAGCAATCCAGTGCAGTTTAGGTTAAATCTATGTATGCATTTACAATGGTTCAATGCATTGTGCTTTATTACTAAAGATTTTTTTTTAAATAAGTAAAGCAATGTGTCTGAGGTAGGTTTTGCAAATTAGAGCTGATGTTGGATTTGAGTTTTGTTCTGGTAGCAATCTAACCATTATTTTCACTTGAGATATGTGCCTCTAATAACCAGCGAATTACTTGCTTATCTGTCTTCTGATAGTCATGCACAGAGATGCTATGTGGAGGAATAGGAAGAGTGCTGAGTCTAGTCCTTTTGAATCCCTTTTTGTGCTTCTTACCACCTGCAAAATGAATTCTTCCTAGAGGAAGACACATGTCCCATCCTTTGGTGGCTGCTCTTCCTTCATCTGCATCTGCCATGAGGGCTGCTACGATTCTTCCCTCCTGGTCACCTGGTGTCTGTTTCTTCCATTCATCCCCATTTCTCCCACTTTAAAAAGTTCTGTCAGTGAGGCACTCTGCATTTAAGGTGATAAAAACAAGAGTAGAATTTAGCTCACAAGTGGTCCGTCTCTTTCTTTCAAGGCCTGCACAGATCCAAGCAGGGGCCTCATCTTCTAGGAAATCATGAAAACTTCACCTACTTTAAGCTGGGCTTTATTAAGGACCCCTCGGCATTAGAGATACATGCATTGGCAAGATCCAGAGCTTCCTTAATGCTTGCAGCCCTGCACTTAACTCGTATTAATACACATACAGTAGCTCAGTAATAAATAAAAAAAGGTAAAGCCTGCTTTGATTAGGATTGATAGCATTGATATACAGCAGGGTTCCAGCCAGCAGTTAAATATGCAAGACAAGTTTCTAACTGGGGAGATAGACATCTATACCAGGGATGAACTTGTGCTTCAAAACTTGGATCCAGTTCCAGATTTTTCCATAATGCAGGAGTGTTTGAATCTGGACATATTCCTAATCTGTACTGCTCTATGACAGCAAGAGAATTCCAAGCGCAATGGATGTTATTTCCATCCATATAAATAGAGTGGCTTCTTTCTGAGGTCAACAAATGAAGGGTATTATTGGAAAAAAGCATAACTTTGCTGCATCAAGGTCAATTTTGAAGCATGAGCCCAGCAAGGGTACAGACTGTTCTGTATCTTTCCATACATTCCACTTTCTATTTTGTTTTAATCAAATTTGGCTCTGGATCCATACCTTTCATTTAAAAATAATTCTAATGGCTGCCCTGTCTGATCATATATCATATCTGGTTATCAAAATGTTTTACTTCACTGTAGATTTAAGCATTTGGCCAAACAGCTGCAAGTTTCACCTTCACATTCCCTGTCTTACACTCCTCCAATAAGTTATGTGCACTGTTATACAAACTGCTCTACCTTCAGGTAGATCTTTGCCAAAATGCAGGCAGTTTTCTGTGTATCACTGGGGAAAAATTGTAGTGGTGCGTGCCAAATGTTTAACATCATCAATTGCGGAACACAAAAGAATCCCCTCCTCATTACACGTGAGGCCTGCCACAAGCAGCAAAATCCTCTCCATCCAGCTGCTTTTAGCGAAGAATCATTTAGGAGTCTCATGCAAAGCTTCGACTGATTTAATCGACCCAAGTATGGATGTTGTTTTATGGGACTCAGTTCAGTATTTATGATAGAGTCCTGTGGCTCTGTCTGGCCTTGAGAGGCTCACCAGGAAACTGAAGGCCTCCCAGAGATATCCAGAATCCAAAGAGAATATGCTTGGCTTCTTTGGCCAGCACTGCACACCCTCAGGAGACATGAGGATGAGTCCCTGTGGTCCAGAGCACACAGTTGTATATAACCCTTCTGTGAACCACACAAATGGGGAAAGCGCCTTTGTCCTGTCCCTACCACCATGCATCTGTGCAAAGAAGGGCCTATATAATTTGTTTCTTGATGAGGTGAAACTTGTGAGAACCAAAATGGAGGTGACTTCCATCTCTCACCTAAGTCTTATTTCCATTAGCAAAACAGAGTATCTGGCTGTTCTAGTTTGGCTCTAACAATAGCAGCTTAGTAGATGTTTTCTTCACTCCCCCCTCCCGCCCCCACTCCCTTTACTGGTGTTTCTCGACTACAATTGTGCATGCTCTCTTAACTAATGTACTGTAAGTACAGCCTGTGTGTTTTCACGTTGAAATACCACTTTGTCTGTTGTTTCACTTGACTCAGATAATGCCCTCTTGTATATACTATAAGGTCAGTTGCAATTACTTATAACACTGTCAGAGTGGTGCCCTCATGAAAGGATGTAAGAGTATTTAAGAGCATGAAGCTAAATTGACCAGCAGTGTAATGGGATTATAAGTAAGTGCAAGTAACCATATTAAAATATTATAAAGCTCTCTTTCATATTGTACATATGTATGTATAGTTTGAAAGAAAGCTTTATAATAATTTAATGGGAATCCCATTTTATATTGCACAAAAAAATCTACATGAAAAGAATGTTAGGTAGCAAAGCTAAGCACTCAGATGTTGGGAAATGTTGGAATTAGGTTTATCCATGCTACCTTGATTCAGCTCCCTTGTGCACATGCATTATGATACAGTCTTTAATTACATGATTGCGTACTAAATTGTGACAATATTCAAAGGAACCTATGGGAGTCAGGTACCCAACTCACTTAATTTCAGTGGGATTTCCACACCTAGCTCTCTTAGGCTCCTTTAAAAATCCCATCCTGAGTGATTTGCCAAGTCCATAAAAACACTTTAGTGGAAGAGCTGGAAATAGCATCCAAAAGTCCTGACCTGCAGTCATCTACTCTGACCACTAGACCATACAGTCCTCTAAATATTTACGTTTTTCATCCCAAAACATCAAAAGCAACTTTGGGAACTTAGAAGTCAATGGGACTGCTCATAGTATGTAAAAGTTTAGCACATGGGACCTGGGTTTATATTCCTGATCCTTCCTGCTGAATATATTTAGGGTTTTATAATCAGATGCCTTCCTAGATAGTTCAAAAAATTCCTTACAGTAGCGACTCCTGCTGTCTAGTGTCTGAATTAACTCTTCCCATGCCAACGTACACTTTTAGGTCTCAACTTCAATGTTGCTACTCATGTGCATAAGGCTCATGGGCTAAATAACAAAAGTTAAATTAAATTACTTCTTTTTTTTTTTTTGAGTATTTAGGCTTTGGATTTTTTTTTCCAAAGAATATCATTTTGCAGTCACACTTTCTGTTTAGAATATGAGTTATAGAATTTCCTGAGGTGATAAAACTAATATACTTTGTGGCACAGAAAATAATTACTTGGGTACAAATTAATCTTAGTGCTCAGTATTCCATTATGAAAATGAAGCATTGAATAAAGAAAAGTGCTGAACTAAACATATATCATCAATATGAGTTGATCATGATTTCTGTCTCAATCAGGTGAATGTTTCCTATGTTTTCAGAAATGCAGTATGCTGTATTGTACATTTCATACAGCTATGCTAGGTTACGATACACAGTCCAGGACTGAGGAAAAGGTATATAAAAAAAATTGAGTGCTGAAGGCTGAATTTGGGCACATATTCAAAAAAATTCTAGGCATGAGTATTATCACTATTGACTTAAATAAATAGGAGCAGAGTTAGGCCAATGTTGAGCACTTTTGAAAACCTACTCAAATGTAATAATGGGCCTGATCCTAGGTTCCTTACCCAAGACCATACTCCTCCTAACTTGCTTTGGAATTTTGCCTCAATAAATAGGTCAGGGTATGTCTCATATACATGAATATTTCTGTAAAGATATGGGGCTTGAACATCTTTCCAGCGGATCAATACTATCTTAGGATATTAATGAAGTTCGATGCTTAACTCTTGCTGTCCTTATTCACATGCACAAATTAGAAATGATTGCTGAATCTGAAGTTAGGATTTTTCCCTAAGGCCATATTGGTAAAGTCCTTGGAGGATTTTCACTTTGAGAGTTAAGCAATGACTGGGTGAGTGTTTTCCACATGATCAATTAAAGGGTGCATGGACTTCAGCCCTTCATGTCTCTGATTATCTGTGTGTGTTAATACTGACTTGAAGTATGTTCCATAAGCTTAGCTTCCAGATTCCTTATTCATGTAACTGATGAGATGTAGAATGACTTTCATGGCAAATGAGTTCTATAGAGTTTCTGGGGTTTGTCACAACATTCATGTCTTCTGTGTGTCATTCCCCTGAGGTGCTGTTAAACAGCAGCACTAAGCTGGGTATGTGAACTTGTCTCTGTTAAAGTGAAGGAAAATGATACTACTGCTGAAAATATTTGTTTTGACAGCTTATTCCATTGCATTGTTGTTAGCCTATCGATCAGAGATTTCTTATTAGGTTGTTAACCATAGACACTTCACATGAACATGGGTTGTTTTTCTTAATCTAAGAATGTGAAAGGCAGTGTTCTTTCCCAGCTATTTCTTTAGCTAATAGATAGCCTGTGCAACAATGAAATGGACAAGTCTTATTACTGAAGTCTTAATATTGTCATAAAAGTTGGAGATGGCCCTGTACTTGACCTGCAGTAAAATTATCGGTGACTGTAGCCAGACCGGACATAAACAGCTCATCTGGTTGTCTTTTGAGTTGAATTTCTCCTCATTCTCAATCATCTAACAGCCAGAGTAGTAATATTTAGCCATTCTCCATTGCTTTTCATCCAAATATCTCAAATCACTTAATGAAGGAGAGTAAATATAATGTTCCCAGTTTCACAGATAGAGAAAGCTGAGACAAAAAGATGTTAGGTGAGTTGCAATCAGTAGCAGATCTGGCAATAGAACCCATATCTGCTGACACCTTTGAAAATTAGGCTTATCTAACACAACGGTAAAAATAGGTTCATTCTTGGAAGCCTTTCTTACAGTCTCCCACTGTCTTTAATACCAAATCAACTGAACCAGTGTTAGAATTGGTTTTACTCCACTGTAAACAAGACCAGGCACACAGTTTACTCTCTCTTGTTGCCCTCTCACTCCTCAATCTCCACCTGCTCAGCAATAACATGTCAGTGCTCACTGACTGCTATCAGACGCAGTCAGATGAACACACGGGTCCACATCTACCTCTATCTACATCTGAAAACTCACATGATGCAGTGGTGGCACAAACAGGCAATACCATCAAGTTTAATGCATTTATGCTCTACATTCTGTATGGAAAACCCACTAGAAACAGTTAATAAAATAAAAAGAAAACCAATGCAAATTAAATCACAGTGGTTTAAAAGCCATGAATGTTTACCCATTCTATTGCTTGTGCTGTTTTTGCAGTTTCTGAGATGCTTAAGGGACTTTGAGAGTATCCTCATGTTGGAAGAAAAACTTAAATAGACTTTTACATGTCCATTTGAGTTTCAGGTTAATTAAAGGGTCAACATTCGTTGCAGGATTAAGGACTGTTTAGTTTCAGTGCGATGAACTTCAGAAGAATTTCAGGGTTTTTATCCATTCATATGCTTTTGTGTATATATAAGTAAAGTACTTGGGCATCTATTATACAATAGAGCATTCTAAGGATTCGGATAATAGATCATTCTAATGTAGGGAAGGGTTAAATTCATAACTGCTAACAGTGGGAGAAGTGCTAGTTCCTATGGCAATCTGAAGAAAGCAAATTGCCTAGAAAATTTATAGTATCACTGTACAACAAATTATTGATTAGTAGATGAGGGACTCCATTTTTATAAACTTAATCAAGGCTAGCATTTGATATTCAGCCACTAGTCTGTCAAGAAGAAAAAGAAAGCTGCAGCCCCTTAACTGCCAATTTTTTTTTTTTTTTTTTTTATCAGGGGTTTTCAAAAACCTAATGTGATTTTTCCAAGAGGACCAAAGGATAAAGCTTTAACGGGACAGGTTTCCTGCAGAGATCTTTCTTTTGCTATAGTTGCTTGAGCTATAATAGTGACCTTTTTACAAACATCTGCTATCTTTATCTCTCATCTTTAATAGTACTCTATACAAGTGTCTAGCACAGACCAACTCAGAACATTCAGTGGCTTAGCCAAGGAGAGATTCTCATAGAAATGTTGATTTTGAACTATACAGGTCCCATTTGCACTTTGCAGTCATAGGCAGGATGCATGAAGATAGACACGAGTCCAGGGCTGGCCTTAGGGAAAATGGCACCCTGGGTGAACTTGCATTTTGGTGCCCCTGGCCTCGTGGACTCCCCATGCTCTCCACCCTTCCTTCACCCCAAAGGCCTGCTCTCCTTCCTGTGCCCTTAATCCCTGTACCCCCATCACTCCTAATCCCTGCATCCCTCTCCTGCATCCATGTTGGGAAACTGACCTGGATGCGCAAAACAGCTGGCATTGCTGCTCGTTCCCCTCCCGCCCCCCAACTGCTGCTCCTCTGCCCCGCACACCCCTTTGGGTGGTGAGTGGTGGGGAGAGAGGAGTGATGTCAGGGCTCCCTACATCCAGGTGACTTTCCTCAACTGGGAGGCCTAAAGAGAGGGCGTGAGAGCAGCAGTTCCTGATGCCCCACAGCACAGCCCAGGTGGCGAAAGTTACATGGATGCAGGAAGCCCTGGTGTCTGTGTTGGGGGAACTGTTTGAGGGAGACTGTGTGTGTGAAGGAGTACGGAGGTAAAAACAGCTAACAAAAGCCAAAGCTGGCCAAAACACCAGCCATGTGCTTCTCCCACTAAAAGGGAACCATCACATTCTCTCATCCTTGACATTTCTCATAGGAATTACCAGGGCTTGAATTACATTTTTGTATGAAATTGGGGCAAATTTAAAAACTGCTTTAAAAGTTTAAAAAATATGAAAAACTTCAGTACATTTTATTTACGGTGTCATTATTCATACTAGTCTTGCTAGTCCTTCCCCCCGTCAGAGAGGCACAGAGACTAGGCTCAGGACCAGCTGTGCTCCCAAAAGACCAGACCACCCCTCCAAACTGAACCAGACCCACATCCCTCCCCAAAATGAACTGGACCTGACCCACATCCCTCCCTAGACAAGGGGCATTGGTAGGGGGATGGGGCGAAGGGACACCACTTGCTCTGCGGGGCCCACACCAACGGGACTTACCTGGGGCAAGGAGCACCCAGTGGTCAGAGTATCCGTACACTGGGTGCCGTTGCCGCCTCCTGCCCAGCATGGTCCAGAACCCCCATGGTGTTCCCCAGCCTCAGCATTCGAATAATGGTGGGGCTGGGGCGGGTGAAGGGAGTGAGAGGGTGTGCTGTGTGCAGCACCTTCCCACCAGTGCTGGCTCAGGCCCTGCCTGGGCCCGAGAGCCCAGGGGAGGAGGCAGGGGCTGTGCCCTGGGGAGCCCAGCTATCTGGGGGAGCCCAGCTTTTACAATTAATCCTACTGCTCTGCCTTCCCAGAGCCTGTATCCAGGAAGTTATGGAGGGATTGTCGAGGCTCATCTGGCCCTCTGACTACTACCCCATGCTACTTATCCATGTGGGCACTAATGATACAGCAAGGTATCACCCTCAGCAGATAAGAAGTGACTACAGAGCTATGAGAGTAAGAGTGAAGGAGTTGGGAGCACTGGTGATGTTCTTCGATCATTCCAGTCAAGGGTAGGGGCCCAGGCAGAGACAGATGCATCCTGGAGGTGAATGCCTGGCTGTGAAGATGATGTTGCCAGGAGGGCTTTGGCTTCTCTGATCACAGGATGCTGTTCCAGAAAGAAGGACTGCTATGCAGAGATGGGGTCCACCTATCAAGGAAGGGGAAGAGCATATTTGGATACAGACTGGCTAATCTAGTGAGGAGGCCTTTAAACTAGGTTTGAATGGGGCAGGTGATCAAAGCCCACAGGTAAGTCAAGAACATGGAGACTTGGGAGAAGGTTTGGAATTTGGGAGGAGCATGGGCTGTTATAGCAGGGATAAAGGAGAGAAAGACAGAACTGGGGGAGGGAGGAATCAAATCAGTATCTTAGATGTTTGTATACTAATGTGAGAAGTATGGGGAATAAGCAGGAAGAACTTGAAATGCTGGTAAATAAACACAACTATGACATCGTTGGCATCAGAGACACCTTGTGGGATAATACACGAATGGAATATTGGTATAGAAGGGTACAGGTTACTCAGGAAGGAAAGACATGGAAAAAATGGAGGCAATGATGCCTTATATGTTAAAAATGTACACACTTGGGCTGAGGTTGAAATGGAAATAGGAGACAGATTTGTTGAAAGCCTCTAGGTTAGAATAAAGGGTAAAAAAACAAGAGTGATGTCATGGTAGGGGTCTATTACAGACTACCTAACCAAGAAGAAGAGGTGGCTGAGGCTTTTTTTTTTAAAACTACAAAATCGGCCAAGCACAGACTTGGTGGTAATGGGGGACTTCAGCTACTCAGACATCTGTTGGGAAAATAGCACAGCAGGGCACAGATTATCCAACAGGTTCTTGCAATGTACTGGAGACCGTTTTTTTAATTTCAGAAGGTGGAGAAAGCTACTAGGGGGAGTGTCATAAACAGATAGCTAAGGGTTAATGTCTCTTTCACCTGAAACACCTGACCAGAAAACCAATCAGGAAACCGGATTTTTTCAACTTTGGGTGGAGGGAAGTGTGTGTCTGAGTCTTTTGTCTGTCTGCCTGTTTCCTCTGAGCTTTGGAGAAGTAGTTCTATTTTCTAGTCTTCTGTTTCTAAGTGTAAGGACAAAGAGATCAGATAGTAAGTTCTATGGTTTCTTTTCTTTGGTATTTGCATGAATATAAGTGCTGGAGTGCTTTGATTTGTATTCTTTTTAAATAAGGCTGTTTATTCAATATTCTTTTAAGCAATTGACCCTGTGTTGTATCATCTAAATACAGAGAGCGCATTTGTATGTATTTTTCTTTCTTTTTATATAAAGCTTTCTTTTAAGACCTGTTGAAGTTTTTCTTTACTTCAGGGAAATTGAGTCTGTACTCACCAGGGAATTGGTGGGAGGAAAAAATCAGGGGAGTTCTGTGTGTTGGATTGCTAGCCTGATTTTGCACTCCCTCTGGGGGAATAGGAAAGTCCTTTTTGTTCCCAGGACTGGGGAACGGAGAGGGGGAATCACTCTGTGTAGTTTCACAGAGCTTGTGTCTGTGTATCTCTCCAGGAGCACCTGGAGGGGGGAAGGGAAACAGGATTATTTCCCTTTGTTGTGAGACTCAAGGAATTTGGGTCTTGGGGTACCCAGGGAAGGTTTTTCAGGGGGACCAGAGTGCCCCAAAACACTCTAATTTTTTGGGTGGTGGCAGCAAGTACCAGGTCCAAGCTGGTAACTAAGCTTGAAGGCTTTCATGCTAACCCCCATATTTTGGACGCTAAGGTCCAAATCTGGGAATAAGGTTATGTCATGGTGTAGCAGCGGTGGGATCTAGACAGAATCCAGAAGCCAGTAGGAATATTATATTTTTCTTTTCTCTGCTAAGGGCTTTTTAGCAGAGAGAAACAGTTTGGTTTTAAAAGGGAACCAGAGAGAATTTTTTTTTTTCTGCTCTCTCTAGCAGTTTGTGGTTTGCATGTTAAGCGAGAAGACTGTTGAGGGTCTTTTGTCATGCAATAGCCCTCCCATTAGGTGGCAAGTACCAGCACTTATATGCATGCAAATAAAGTGGTTTTTCTGGTTTCCCTTAATTGAACATTAGCTAGAGAGAGAAAAGGGAAAAAGCACTGTTGCTAGGCAGACTTCAGGAGGCAACAGAGCCTGCAGTGCAGAAGATAAACACCGGAGGGCACCCCAACACAAGAAAGCAGGAATCATGACTTCTAAGGCAAAAATGGAGGCCGAAGACCAAATCAAAGAAGCTGAACACAGGCGACAACTAGAAATAAAACAAAAAGAGATGGAGCTGAAAGAAAAGGAAGAAAGCATCAAACAGGCAGCCCAAGAGGCAGCACACAAAAGAAAACTAGAAGAAGAAGAGGTGGCCTACCGAAGGAAACAAGCAGAAGATGAGTTGGCCCACAGAAGGAAGCAAGAAGAAGAAGAGGCGGCCCACTGCCAAGACATGGAAAAACAACAAAAAAAAATGGAAAAACAACAAAAAGAAAATGAAGAGAAGGAAAAGCAGAGAAAACATGAACTGGAGTTGGCAAAAGCTGGGCTGCATGTGCCAGCCAACCCTAACAACCCGGCGCCCATTATTGCTCCACAGCACAGGAAATTTCCCACCTACAAGGCAGGTGATGACACCGAGGCCTTCCTGGAAAATTTTGAAAGAGCCTGTCTTGGGTACAGCATCCCCGAAGACCAGTACATGGTAGAATTAAGGCCACACCTCAGTGGACCTTTAGCAGAGGTGGCAGCTGAAATGCCCAAGCCGCAAATGAATGACTATAAACTTTTTCAAACCAAGGCCAGATACCGGATGGGGATAACCCCAGATCATGCCCGTCGGCGCTTCAGAACCCAAAAGTGGAAACCAGAGGTGTCATTTCCCAAACACGCCTACTACATTGCAAAAAACTATGAGGCCTGGTTAACAGGAAACAACATTCAAACCTTGGAAGAAGTGAACCTCCTCATACAAATGGAACAGTTCTTGGATGGTGTTCCTGAAGACATCACACGGTACATACAAGATAGAAATCCCAAAACTATCGCTGAGGCGGGGGAGATTGGAGCCAAATGGATGGAACTGGCAGAAAGCAAAAAAGCTACTGTCAAGGGGAACGATTACCCCAGGGGGCACACAGACCATAAACCCTACAACCGAGGACAGCCAAAGACCCTACATACCACCCAAGTAAAGCCACAGATACCCTACTCTTCAACCTCACCAGTCTCCAGTAACTCACCTCGGCCCAGTGACCCATCAGATGGAAGATGCTTTAAGTGTAATGAACTGGGACATATCAAGGCCAACTGTCCCAAGAACACCATGCAAGTGCAATTCATTACACCACCATCACCCCAAAGATCCCCAGGCCCAGATGCCTCTCAAATACCCTTGGAGCGAAGGGAAAATTTCAGAGTGGGCGGAAAGAAGGTTACTGCGTGGAGAGACACGGGGGCACAAGTGTCAGCTATCCACCAATCCTTCGTTGACCCCAAATTCATCAACCCAAAGGCCAAAGTTACAATTTACCCCTTCATGTCACAAGCTGTAGACTTGCCTACAGCTCAACTGCCTGTCCAGTACAAAGGCTGGTCAGGAATGTGGACTTTTGCAGTCTATGACAATTATCCTATCCCCATGCTACTGGGGGAAGACTTGGCCAACCAGGTGAGGCGGGCCAAGAGAGTGGCAATGGTTACCCGTAGCCAAACCAGGCAAGCTTCCAGACCCATTCCTGTTCCTAAGCCGTCCACAGAGGCCCCGTCTGTGTTACCAGAGACCCAGACAGAGGTAGTGGACCCGGATTCCATGCCTACCACTGAAACAGCCACAGCATCTCCAGTCCCAGGCCCGGAACTGGAACAGCAACCAGCACCAGCAAGTGCAACCACATCTTCAAACTCAACGCCAGAGGGCGCCAGCGAGCCAGAACTGGCAGAAGCACACGACAGCCATACCCAAAAGGCTCAGCCAGAGCCTGAAATACCCTCAGGTGCACCAGCGGAGAGCGGTTCACCAGCAACGGAAACAACCCCATCACCTAATGAGTGTCAAAAAGCCTTTACCCAGCTTAAGGCAACGCTCATGTCTGACCCTGTACTCAGGGCCCCGGATTTTGACAAACCATTCCTAGTAACCACAGATGCATCTGAGCGTGGTATAGGAGCAGTGCTCATGCAGGAAGCAACAGATCACAACTTCCATCCTGTCGTGTTTCTCAGCAAGAAACTGTCTGAGAGGGAAAGTCACTGGTCAGTCAGTGAAAAGAAATGCTATGCCATTGTGTACGCCCTGGAAAAGCTACGCCCATATGTTTGGGGACGGCGGTTCCAACTACAAACTGACCATGCTGCACTAAAGTGGCTTCATACTGCCAAGGGGAACAACAAGAAACTTCTTCGTTGGAGTTTAGCTCTCCAAGATTTTGATTTTAAAATTCAACACATCACAGGAGCTTCTAACAAAGTTGCTGATGCACTCTCCCGTGACAGTTTCCCAGAATCCAGTAGTTAAAAAGTGTTCTTAAAATGTAAAAGTCTGTTAGTTATATACTTAGTAGTATATGTAAAGGTGCATGTGTTGTATTAATCTGTTTATTTTCAAGTTCTAGAAGGAAATTGCCGCCAGTGAGCTTCCCCACTGTCTGCAATTTGGGGGGCGTGTCATAAACAGATAGCTAAGGGTTAATGTCTCTTTCACCTGAAACACCTGACCAGAAAACCAATCAGGAAACCGGATTTTTTCAACTTTGGGTGGAGGGAAGTGTGTGTCTGAGTCTTTTGTCTGTCTGCCTGTTTCCTCTGAGCTTTGGAGAAGTAGTTCTATTTTCTAGTCTTCTGTTTCTAAGTGTAAGGACAAAGAGATCAGATAGTAAGTTCTATGGTTTCTTTTCTTTGGTATTTGCATGAATATAAGTGCTGGAGTGCTTTGATTTGTATTCTTTTTAAATAAGGCTGTTTATTCAATATTCTTTTAAGCAATTGACCCTGTGTTGTATCATCTAAATACAGAGAGCGCATTTGTATGTATTTTTCTTTCTTTTTATATAAAGCTTTCTTTTAAGACCTGTTGAAGTTTTTCTTTACTTCAGGGAAATTGAGTCTGTACTCACCAGGGAATTGGTGGGAGGAAAAAATCAGGGGAGTTCTGTGTGTTGGATTGCTAGCCTGATTTTGCACTCCCTCTGGGGGAATAGGAAAGTCCTTTTTGTTCCCAGGACTGGGGAACGGAGAGGGGGAATCACTCTGTGTAGTTTCACAGAGCTTGTGTCTGTGTATCTCTCCAGGAGCACCTGGAGGGGGGAAGGGAAACAGGATTATTTCCCTTTGTTGTGAGACTCAAGGAATTTGGGTCTTGGGGTACCCAGGGAAGGTTTTTCAGGGGGACCAGAGTGCCCCAAAACACTCTAATTTTTTGGGTGGTGGCAGCAAGTACCAGGTCCAAGCTGGTAACTAAGCTTGAAGGCTTTCATGCTAACCCCCATATTTTGCACACATCCAAAATGGGAAATGACCGCCTAGGAAGAAGTACTTCGGAAAGAGGTCGGACAGGGGGTCAGAGTGGACCACAAGCTAAATGAGTCAACAGTGCAATGCTACTCTTTATTAGTTGCAAAAAAGTGAACATCATTCTGGGATGTATTAGCAGGAGTGTTGTAAGCAAGACACGAGAAGTAATTCTTCACGGAGTAGCTGTGCTGATTAGGCCTCAATAGTGTACAATTCTGGGCACCACATTTCAGGAAGGATGTGGACAAATTGGAGAGTCCAGAGAAGAGTGACAAAAATGATTCAAGATCTAGAAAACATGATCTATGAGGGAAGATTGAAAAAATTGGATTTGTTTAGTCTGGCAAAGACAAGACTGAGGGGGGACATAACAGTTTTCAAGTACCTAAAAGGAGGTTACAAGGAGGAGAGAGAAAAATGGTTTTTCTTAACCTCTGATGATAACACAAAAGCAATGGTGTTAATTTTCAGCCAGGGAGGTTTAGGCTGGACATTAGGAAAAACTTCCTAACTATCAGGGTGGTTAAGCACTGGAATAAATTGCCTAGGGAGGCTGTGAAATCTCCATAATTGGAGATTTTAAAGAATAGTTTAGGCAAACACCTGTCAGGACGGTCAAGATAATACTTAGTCCTGCCATGAGTGCAGGGTACTGGACTAGATGACCTCTCAAGGTCCTTTCCAGTCCTATGATTCTATGTGCACACGCTGTAAGGAGCAGCATGGAAGAAAGTGCAAAGATGCTTGTGAGAGAAATTGACAAATTGGCGATGGATGCATTACTGTTAGAGTGGAGGGGATAGTAAGGGAGTTTTCCCTTATTTAGCACTCTAACATTCTACTGTATCACCCTCTGCCCCTTCCATTCACTCATGAGAATGAGAGTTTAAGGAGAAAAATGGTAAGGAGTTGTGTATCTTCTTTTGAAATTCTCTCCTACCTTAATTGTCCTTTGGGTGTATTACATAGCTCACATGGAGTCTGGGTCATCCATTGATTTTACAATTAATCCTACTGCTCTGCCTTAGTAAGGTGAATGTTTTTACTTGCTGTAGTTATTTACACCTACTCCAGAAAGAGGAACCAGATTCTATTAACAAGAATAAGGCTTCTGAATTTCACTGGATGTCATGACTGTTTTTTATCTGCCTCCAGATTTCTTTTGTGATTTTTCACTCTCTCATACTGATCTTGGCTGAGATGGTCACTATCACGCTGCACCGAATCTGGAATTTTATTTAGAAGCTCATCAACACAAAACCGCATCTGACAGGGAAGGGGGCACTCTCCTAGGTGACAAGCTGGAAATTGGGTGCTTGCCCAGCCATGGTATAACAAGCCTGGAAGGCACAATTGACTGCAGTGAGCAGGAAAATTTCCAAGCCATTGATCCAAGGCTTCACAAAACCCAAAATGAAGCCTGTCAGAGGAAGTTAACAATACATTTTAAACTGTCTCCAAAAGAAACTTAGTCCTCGCTTAACAGGAAACTTCCTTCCTGTCCTTGAAATGATGTACAAATTCCTGAGACAGTTTGCTTCGGTTGATGGATTTCAAAAAGAAAATCCTCTTTTATAATACGTAGGTAGGGGTGTGTGTGTGTGTGTGTGTTGTGTGTGTGGAGAGAGAGATTAATTGGTGGGGAAGCTTGCACAAAGAATGTTCATTTTATAATTCTGGAGTGAAACCTTCCCCAATCTCATAGAATCAGACATATGTTACATTTCCAAGCACCAAGTCACTGTCCCTGCCCAGGGGAGCAGTTTGTAAGTGCACAGAAATGGTGGAAGGCATGGTCTTCTAATCTACCATGAGATTTTATGGGAAATGCAGCACACAAGTGATATTCACCTGGTGACCCAATCACCACTGCATGAAGCTTCCTGGGCCTTCTAGGCCACTCAGGAGCTATGCTGCCATTGGTTACCTATGTGTACACCACAACCACTCCTTATGGGTAGAAAGCATGAAACTGTTTCAACAAGTAACTCTGACCTGTAAGGGAAATTTTGTCACATATAGCAGATGTCACCATCTTCCTATAAGCAGCAGAACTCCAACCGTGCATTTTTTATACATAGGACTCTTTTCCATCTTGGAATTCCTCTAGTTTCAGTACCTTATTTTTGCCCATACCTGTCAGATAGTATTTGCACCTGCCAAATTACTTCAGTTTAATTGACCTGTTATTAGTCCTTATCCATAAGCCTCACAAAGGTCTGTGAAATTGGCTTAGCTCTTTTCTACCTCTTAAATCTTATTAAGATTGAGGGTTTATTAATTTTTGTGGTTATCCTACAATTATAGATTGTTCACGTGGATATTAATATGGTCATTAATAATTTTCAGACCTGTTCTAATCATAAACTAATCTTTATTAATCTCATAGCCATGATACAACAGTTCATACACCCAATATCTCTTCATTTAACCATGAATGGATATTTGTCATGTTGCTGCAAAAGAGCAAGGCTTGCATTTCAGATCAGAAATGCAAAACTCATAGTATTACTTTGGTGAGATGTACTTTGCATGGCACTTTGCATCCAAGCTGCTTAAGGGCTTGATAAAAGTTGGGAAGTACTGGCATACTTAGTTTGAAGATGGGAAAGCAGAAGAGAGAAATTTTAAGAGATTTTCCAAGATCAGGATTAAAAATAAGAGGCCTTATTCTTTTTCCATTTATTCTGGTTTTACACTCATATACACTTCATTGGAGTTATGCCTGATTTGCACTTATGTACATGGAAAAACTGGACCAAAGTCTCCTAACTCCCATATATTCCTCTCCTATAATCGCACTCTGGTTTTTGGCCTGTGTTTGTAGTGGCCTCAAACTGAACTCTAGCAGGTAAAACTGTACCTCTTTAACCTTTGTTTGAGTCTATCATGGTACCCCTGTGAAATAGCTTCTTTCAAAAAATATTTTGAGTCTCATTTGCCAGAATGGAATATGAGGAAAATATTAGGTAGATTCTGACAACATGACTTTTCAAAATAGTTACCTTCCTTCTTAGTCCTTCCACTCCTAGTGAGGAATAGCAGTTTCTATTACCTTCTGCATGAAGTTTCTCTTGTATGAAATGTGAAGTGCCCATTATCTATCCAGAGTGTATGTTATGTCATCACAGACTGAGCTGAGGTCAGGAGGAAGTGATGACTGTTCAAACAGAGATTGTACTTTAATGTGTGCGGTCTTTTCACTGTGAAAAATCCTTGTTGACTGTATACTGGTGCCTGTCTTGAACCAAGCCTTTTGTGTACAAAGCTCAAAAATTTCTCTTTCTCATCATAAAACTGAAGTTACACAGCAGTGTATCAGATTCTGAGACACACCTTGTTAAATACTATAATAATAAATTACTGTTTAGAGGGCTGTCTTCAAAAGAAAAGAAAACTATGCTGTTAAATGTACAAAGCATTGGTACTGACATAATTATTAAAGTACCTACTATATGTTAAAAAGAAAAAAAAATTCTACAGACAGTGAAAAGTCCATTAAGATATATCAGACCATTACAGTACGGCAGTGAAATTAGTATACCGATACAAGAATGAAAGACTATTGCAAGATCCCGCACTTGTACCTCAGGTGGTAAGGGAAAAAAAATTATGATCCCAGGTTACTATGATTGTTTAGTGAATCATTTCATATTGGAAAGAAATTGTATCCTTCGACAAATATACGTGTGCGTGCGTGTGTATCTAGAATATTTGAGAAATAGACTGTGATTCTAGAATTAAAGACTGTATCAGAAGGCATTTCCACATGGGGGCAGAGTGAAGGCTGTCTTTTTAACCTTATTTTATGCATGTCTTTACTTTTGATTGCTTATAATCTGTATTCATGCAAGAACTCCTTACTCACAGGAGCTCGCCCATTGCCTAGAAAAGACAAGAAAATTGTTGCTATGTGAAGTTAACCATTCAGTGCTTGTTGACTTCAGTGGTGTAGAAATCAGCCCTTAGGGCTTGTCTGCTAGAGCCGGTGAAAATATTTCAAATGTCAGCATTTCCATTGAAGCTAAATTTTCAAAATTAAAAAATAAATCAGGAAAGATTTCAAGGACTTTTCTCAGAAAAGGTTCTGCATTTGAGCTGGTCAGCATTTTTTATTTTATTTTATTTTTTGAAGTTTGAAGTTTGAGGTTTGAAATTTCAAATGTTCACCAAAAGGGAAAAGACATTGGAAAAATAGTCCATGAAATTTCTTCCCTTTTATTTTAGTTTTTTTAACCAGCTCTCCTGCTTCCATTAAGGATTTTTGTACCTTCATATCCCTCCACAAGACCATCTGTATCATGATGGCAGTAGAAAGCCTGGTAGGTGGCCATCAAGGATTCCTATATTTATCTTAATTACTTATTTGTTTAGCTCTAATCATTAATTTTTTTTCTTAGAAGTACTTGACCATCTAGCTGTATGCATCTCTGGCCAATGTCCTTGAATGTTCTTATTAGTGTTTGCTTTGTCCTCATTCCTCTCTCTTCCACTCTAGCTACCCCTATGCTAATTCCCAGTATAAATCAGGGCATCATAAACAGATAGTTAAGGGTTAATGTCTCTCTTACCTGTAAAGGGTTAACAAACAGTGAACCGGACACCTGACCAGAGGACCAATCAGGAAACAGATACTTTCAAATCTCTGTGGAGGGAAGACTTTGTTTGTGTTTATTGGGTTTGGCTTTGTTCTCTCTGGGTCCTGGAAGGGACTAAATGTGCAACCAGGTTTCTTGCCAATCTCCCTGCTACAGTCTATTATATATTCAGAATAGTGAGTATTTAGTAGAGAAGGCGGTTATAGTCTTTTGATTGTTTTCTGTATTTGCAAATGTATAGTTTGCTGGAAGTATTTTAAATTGTATTTTAGCTGGGGGGGGGAGGCTTCTTTCTAGCGTCTATAAGCTGACAGACCCTGTAACTTTTACCATCTAAATTACAGAGATAACTTTTACCTTTTTCTTTCTTTTTTATTAAAAGTTTTGTTTTTAAGACCTGTTTGATTTTTTCCCCTTGTTGAGGCTCAAGGGAATTCAGTCTGTACTTAACAGGGAAGGGGAAGAAGGGGGAATCCCTTTGTTTAGATTCACGGAGCTTGAATCTGTCTCTCTCTCCAGGAGCCCAGGGAGGGAACACCTGGAGGGGAAGAGCAGGGGAGGGAAATGGTTTATTCCCGTGTTGTAAGACTCAAGGAATTTGGGTCTTGGGGTCCCCAGGGAAGGTTTTTGGGGGGACCAGAGTGCCCCAAAACACTATATATTTTTGGGTGGTGGCAGTGTATCAGATCTGAGCTGGTAATTAAGCTTAGAGGAAATCAGGCTGGTACCCCAAATTTTTGGACTCTAAGGTTCAGATTGGGGATAGAATACTATGACAGGGCCTACAGAGTACGACTTACCCAGCTGATAAATCAAGTTACTGTGGTAGCAGTACCCTCGTGTAGATAAATTCCTTTGTCCTATTTTTTTTCAAATGTGTCAAACCTGTGCATAAGTTTAAAAAAAAAAGTGGTCCGATTTCATTTTTATATACGTACTTCCCAAAAGTATTATGTCAGGTTCTTTACAGATATGTAGGAAGATCAGTCCCTGCTCCAAAGACTTTGTAATCTAAGTAACTTCACCTAGGGTAGGATACCTGTTCTCAAAGTGCTGAAATTAGACTTCTAAAGAAAAACATTTAGAACAGTTGTGGTACTACATTTACTTTTCTCATAAACATAAATTCAGTCTGGGGGAGGAAAAGGACTGCTGAGAGCCAACTCAGAGTTAGATTTTAATGAGAGGATAGTTATCTTCAAATTCCAATAAATCGGTGTGCAAAATTGTGGGGAAATATGGAGGTGTTGCCTACAGGTTTTGTGGCCTTTGTTAGCTTGTGTCTTATTTTCTGTCTGGGTAGCATTTACAGTCATTCAGGTGGTCATTATAGCCCATCTAGCCTTTGTTTGTTAATTAGTGTGCTGTCTTTTATTACATTCACATCTCATGAGCAGGGCGGAATGAGTCGGATTCCAGTGACAATATACATTCTGTACAGCAAATTAACCTGGTTATGCATCCCATTCACATGCAGTAGTTGCTTTTCATGTGAGAAGTCAGATGGAGAAGGTATCCTGTCCCTCACTGAGGCACTGCTTTTGTGCCATTGCATTTACGGGCCTGCCATCATGCCCTCCTAAAATAGATGTCACTAATGAACACTGTGATGACATTGACACAAAATCAAACCTAATTTCATTTTGTAAGGGACAGCTGTGACTTTTGGTGTAAACATGATTAAATTGTTTTTCTGCCATAACGATGGGTAGATGCATGTGATAATAAGATAGTCACCATCTCTGGCCGTTATAAGTGACAGAGGAGTCAAGCTGCATTGCATAAAGCTGAAAGCTGACGTTAAAATAGGCTGGTGAAGATACGCGGAATTTGGTATCCTGTTAAGTCAGTCTCCAAATTGCATACAGTATTCTTCAGATGTTTAACTTGGAGACGTTGGTTTATGTGTTTAAAAAAACCCTCAGTTTCATGGGCTGCGAAAAAGCATATCTCAAGCTTTTCCTTCATGATAATGGAAAGATGTCTCTGAAATACAATGAATACTTCATAAAACTGTGTGCCAGATTCACCAGTATGCTTCAGTTATTTTTGCCGCTCTGGTGACACAAAGCTGCTGTGGGTGGTTGTGACTGTTTTGTGTCTGCTTTGTGTCACTGCACAAGGTGGCCAAAGCATCTAGGAGAACCTGCCCCTTTGATTTTGTATTGAACAGTGGATATTTGCACAATTAGAATGTTTCCCGTGTAAGTTGTTGTACTTTTGGAAACCATAAGGATATTGCAATCCAGTTTTGTCGGATACCTCCAGCTAAGCAAAAGTCACTTCATAGGTAAGAGAAATTAGTGGGAGAATATCCAAGGAACTAATGTTGGTGATTGAGTAGTTGGCACTATTTTTTCTATATCAGTATTAAAATGATGCTTGGGGTGAGGTGATGCTATGCTGTTTGAAGTGCCATCTTTTGTCAGACATGACAAATTTTTTCCATTAAAAATTTCAGTGGACCTGGTCCTTTAGTTTAGACAGAAAATGCTTATCATTTTAGATGCAAAGGTCATAGCTTCAGTCCCTACAGATGAGCATGAGCCCCAAATGCTTTAAATGACTTAGGATTTGATCATGGAACCATTAAGAATCCAAACCCCGGTTACTGATCATATTATATTGCATTTTTAGATTTATGAATAAAACAAAACCACCCCAGAGAGAAGGAATAGTTACAGGGTGGGACTGCAAAACTTAAGAGCAAGAGTCCCATTAAAAGTCTATGGGACATAAGCTACTTATTACTCAGATGATTTTGAAAATATCCACAGTGCCTTACATCAGAGTAATTATACTGTGAACAAGTACCTATTGCAGGTGAACTAGTGCAGTACAAAGTTTAACAGTAGGTATAGAGAAGGGACAGAAATGCTTTCAGTGTACTTTTGGTGACACTGGGATTTTAGCAATGGTGACTGAAAGGTGCTGAACACTGTTTACCCATTCTTACTCTGGCAGCAGCAATTCAGCTGCACCGTTGCATTGTGGATACCCATTGTCAGCAAGGGACATTTTTCATAGCATAGACAAGGCCTGACTGTGGGGGAGAGCTGAAATGAACTATTACTCCCAAGATCCCTGCCGCGTAACCTCCCAGTGTGTCACCAGGCCCGCCAACAGCAATTCCGGGCCCCAGGGCAGAACAGTCAATGGACTCCCATGCATGCACAAACCGCACCACATGGACGTGGTCTGTCTGACATTTGAGTGGGGCTGCTCCTGCACTGGCTGGTGCCCAGCAGTGCTGCCAGCTGTGCGGCTGGGTGCGCTCTTCTGGCAGGGCCAGGGCTTCCACATGCCCGCTCGGTAGGGTTGCCAACTGTCTAATCACCCAAACCCAAAGACCATTGGCCTGCCCCCTCCCCCATCCCTTCCTATAGACCTTGCCCCGTCCCACCCCGTCTCTGAGGCCCTGCCCCCTGCTCACTCCATCCCTCCTCCCTCTGTCACTCGCTCTTCCCCCTCACTTGCTTTCACTAGGTTGGAGCAGGGGGTTGGGATATAGGGGGGGTGAGGGGGTGCGGATTCTAGGAAGATGTTTGGCTGTGGGAGGGGGTGCGGGGTTGCACTCTGGGAGGGACAGTTTGGGTGTGGGAAGGGGTGAATGGTGTGGGCTCTGGGAGGGAGTTTGGGTGTGGGATGCGTGCTCTCAGCTGGGGCAGGGGTTGAGGTGCAGGAGGGGTCAGCGCTTACCTTGGGGGGCTCCAGAAAGTGACTGGCACACCCCTCTGGCAGCGGCTCCTTGGCAGGGGGCCTAGAGGGGTCTCTGCATGCAGCTGTTCACAGGCACAGCCCTTGCACCTCATACTGGCCGCAGTTCCCAGCCAATGGGAGCTGCAGTTCCCAGCCAATGGGAGCTGCAAAGTCGGTGCTGAGGGCATGGGCAGTGCGCAGAGACCTTCTTCACTCCCCCGTGGTTGCAGGGAGTGGCACGGAGCAAGGGCTGGAAGGAAGTCTCCCTTAGCCCTGCTGCGCTGCCAGCAGTGTCCAGGGCCCCTAGGCCACAGTCAAATCTGCTTGTTAGCTATTTTTTTTATGACAATTCCAGAGAGAGGAACTCAGAATAGCTTGTTGTAACATTTTACTCCCCAATTCTCCAGCAATAACTAAGTAAACTAGAGACAGGCATGAACCAGAAACCTAAATCCCCAAAACACTTGCACTTTGGGCAGGCTTTGAAATCTAGTCTTGAACTCAGATCCAATTTGGCAGCTTGGGCCCATCTCTAATATAAACTCATCAATTTTGTAGATGTTTTTTCATATTTACAATTTAAAATCTGTTACATTAACTGGAGATTTTTTTAAAATCAAAGCGTTGAGGCTTGATAAAGAGATACTGTACATAAGTTTGAGCTTTAGCAAGCATGTGTACACAGCTTAGGCATTCACACAGCACTTCCTGAACACCTGGGAAAGAGTCTTTGGTCTGGTCAAGAATCTAAGAGCCATGCCCCCAGACGCTACAAGAGTTAATGTCAGAATAAAAGTAGCATGGACCAAATTCTGCTCTGATGTAAATCTGGAGTAATTCCGTTTAAACTAATGGAGTAACTTCAGATGTAAAATTCTGTAACTAAGAACAGAACATTGCTCCATGTTTTAAATGCTTAGTTTATAATTACTATATTACCTGCAAGCTAACAGCACATTATATTGAATACTATATATGGGTTATTTGAATCTGCTTTGCATTTCCCTGATAACAGACATTTATAATGAGCTTTCCCAACACAGTATTATAGTTTAACAGAAACTAAAAATTATAAGGCTTTTTAAAAAAAAATTATTTTAAACCTGCCATAAAATTAGTCGTCTTCTAGTTCACTTTCACATGGCTTTCTCTGTTGTAGGTTATTGGCTGCAATTGAGAAGTGCTGTCAGGAACAGTTATTTCTGTTCAATCTCTAAGTTACAGGGCATTTGTTTTCTTTCCTCTCCCTCCCACCCCCTGGTTTGATTTCAAACCTTTGCAACCTTTCATAGAACATGAAAGTTGAACATTTCATCAGGTCGGTGTCAGGAGTTTTAACCACAAACCTATGACATTTCCAGGCTGTTGATACAAATAAAAAAATTGGGGCAGAGGCGGGGAGAGGTGGGGCAAAATATTTACTGCATTTTCTATGTGTAAATTAAATGCTTGGAATTATTCTAGAGTCTAGTCATTAAGCTATTCTATAGAGCCCATCTACTTATATCAGATGCTTAGTTAAGAAGCTCCATTTTCTTTTTGCTTGTACTACTGTTTGAACTTGAGCATGATACATAAGCTGTTGCCTACCAGGATTCAGTAGAAATACAAGATATAAATGTTCTGAATTTCAGCATGAATAGGCTAGTGAGCCTGCTGTAATAACCTCGTCCAGTAAATTGTCCAAGTTCAGGAAAGCAATATAAAAGCAAACATAACAGACCTCTGCTTTGTGGTTCTGAGCATGCAGTACTACTGTCAATTAACATTCAGTTCTAATCTTTTTGTTTTTGCAGACGATTGTCTCATAAATCTAGACACGCAAAGAAAACTGTATAGCATATAAAGGAATAATGGGAAAAAGCAAAGTTCTAATGAGTGCTAGATGTAACATCAATTGACACACCTAAAACTTACTGAATCAAATTAAAGTGTATAGTAGGAAAAATGAAATATAAAGGCAGAGAAATCTCATGACACTTTTTTCACTGCTTCCATAGTGACTTCCTAAAGGCAACATGTTCTAATGAACAGAGTACAGTATAGGACTGGGAGCCAATATCTCCTACATTTTGAAATCCCTTCTGACACTGACTGTGATGTTAGAAAAGCCACTTTATCTCTGTGCCTGCTTTTCCATATGTAAACAATGAGGATGTTATGCAGCTTCTTTAATTAACTCCTGTACAGAGCTTTTGAAATGTGAACTGTATGAACAGTAGGTATAATTATTGCCACAGGTCAGACTGGGGAAAAAAAGTGACTAGCTGGCCCTCTCCCAGACTATCCCCACAACTCTGCCCAAATGCAACACCAGAATCAGAGGCCATTCTCAGTAGATTGTGGAGATCTTCATTAATATATTTGTACCTCTTGTTTTCATGCTTGCCATGGGTAGCAGTGAAATCGTTCACATTCCTGATGTTTAAATTGTCACCATTGAAACTCAACATTAAGGCCCCTTAACATGCTAATTTTAGGGGAAGGAGGGAGGGAGATTTAGCACCGTACTGAGATGATCAGGAGCAGTTTAAATTCTTCTCAAAACCACTGTTTCAGGCTCTCAGAAGACTCAAGCATATCACGGCATTTTTTTCCCATTTGGGTCACATTTCACATATTATCTTTGGCACACATATGGGCTAGAGACATTTGTAATGACAGTGTTTAGGTTCTGCAGCACAAAATGGTCGTGTCCAAGAAAAAGTACTGGGTTACCCAGGGTCTGATCCAGTGAGTTGAAGTCAATATAAAGACTCCCACTGGCTTCAGAAAAAACTTTGGGTCAGGACTTTAGTTATTGCAAATAAACCCAGTTTGATCCCTCATTTTATTTGACAATCTCAAGCTGTTCCACCCACATTAACTAAACAATCCTTACCTTGTGATGGGTGAGTAATGGACATAGAGGGGTCATTTCACCCAAGGAAAGAGAACAGAAGAGATATCTCATATCCTAGAAGGCAGCTCATCATTGGATTCCAAGTAAAATGTGCAGCATTTGGTACATGCAACAGGCTTGCCCTTAAGGGATGGAGTACCTAGTAGGACTATCCAAACCTGATTACTAAAATGGCACACCTGCATTGAATCAGGTAATTCTCTATAATGAACTTTTGTGTTACAGTTATGGATTTTATTTGGGGGACCCTGAGGGTTGTTTGAACCATTTATTATTAAGGACTCTAAGGACTTCTTGCTTTTTAACTCTTCAGCGGAGTTGGCTGGCTGCTGCTTTTGTCCACCTTAAGGGAGATGCAATACAAGAGTTGGGGTCATGGCTAATCTCTGTATGGCACTACTCGCAATCCAGTGACAGACTTGCATTGACTGTAGTTCTGCTCCCTGGAACAGTTTTCTAAGTCAGTGGCTGCTGAGCATGTCATTCCCACAGCACATATGAGGCCTCAGGACCACAGCATCAAGTAAACTCAGTCCCTGCCTCTCATCATACCCTGTTCCCTGTAGAAGGGGGTGCAGCACAAGTGTTCATATGCCATGCCTAGAACAGTGCACTTTCATTGTACTATGCAGCTCAGCAGATTTGCATCTCCCCTCACCTCTGCACCACGTAGGAAGTTTCTGCATTAAGTAGTGAGGTGCTTAAATCTTTTTCACTAATCTGTTTTCATTTGTGATGCAGTGGCCACTCCAAATGCCTTCTCTTTGCATTCTCCCCCGGGGGTGTTTGTGTTGTGTATAGGCCAACTGATAACTTTTATTCCCAGCCAGAGTGCAGAAGGTCACTGTCATGTTCAGAATGCTGCCTGTGCTCCACCAAATGCATCCCCTGTTTACAATAAGGCTTGAACTTTGTGTGTGGTAGAGAGGATGCAATTACCCTTGTTAAAAGTACTCTGTTTAGTGTACAGTGCATGATGAGAGGACAAAAGGGGAGGATCTTTCCACATGCCAGTTGTGCCTACAGCCAGATTTGCCCTCAGTTACACCAATGTAACCCAGAATAGGATTTAGTCTCTGCACATTCATGTTGCATACAGCTGCTCTGCTCTTGGGGAAATCCCCCTAACTGTGGGAGCTCTCTGCGAGGTGCAGCTGCAAAATAAGGCCCTACGTGTGCCCTTGGTTTAATCTGAAATGAAACAGAATGGGACCAACAAAATGGCACTTGTAGCACAGAGGAAAATCCAGCGTCTTCCATCTGCTCCCTGCTCTGGCAGCTGCAGTGAATTATGGTGTGCTGTCACATTCATAGGGTGATTTCATCAACTGATTTATTTAATTAATTTAGGTTTAACATTGTACAAAGGGTGCATGATAAAGTGGTGAAATTTTTCCTTCAGCCACCACACCAGCTAAGATTTATTTTAAGAATCCTCTGTGTCCTCCCTTATTCTTTCTTGAGCTGAAGCCAAAGAGACAGAGTGGAAATAAGATGATCAGACTGAAAGCTGACGAGGTTTAGAAGTAGCGATGCTGCTGTTGAGCGGAACTGGCTAGTTTAGCTTCTTATTATAATGCTAGTAATAAGACAATTGATCAGCAGCTCACAGTATTACTTCTCACTGCCAAAAATGATCTGGTATGGTACACGGCAAGAAATACAAAGCTGGGACACAACAGCTTCAGCTGCTACTGAGATATAAACACACTCAGTAGATACTGGAGATGGCCAAAACCAGAGCCTCACATATGAACTCTGAATTCAGAAGTTGGAGTCTATTCAAAGTTGAATCACCCAGATTATTTAGGCTTCCATCCTGCAACTTGTTTCCTGCAGAAAGATGGCCATACCTGTACAGACCCTCATTGATTTAGACTGTAAACTAAGATTACCTTAGAGATAATCTTAGGCAATGTCTACAGACTACTGCTGGCATTCTGATGTGAGTCATGGCATGGGGGTGAAGAGGTGTGATATCTGCTCCACATACCAATGCCAGAAGAAGTCTGTTGTGTAGATGCAGCTATTGCAGAAAAGCTGTGCTTTTACTGGTATCATTTGTTTTGCTGCTGAGGAGGGTGGTTTTATAATAGTGCAGCTATTAAAGTGCTGCTTCACTGACGTAGCTGTGTCCACCCGTTAGAGCTAGTCTACCCTGGCAATGCTAAAGCACTGCCAATGCTTTAACGTGGCTTGTGTGGTCACGGCACAGCTCTGGGAGAAAGCTGTCTCAGTGCTCTAAAAACCCACCTCCACCAGGGCTTAGCTCTCAGTGCTGGTGCACTCTCTACATTGGCACTTTACAGCGCTGAAACTTGCTGCGCTCAGGTGGGTGTTTTTTCACACATCAAGCAAGAAAGTTGCAGTGCTGTAAATTGCCAGTGTAGACAAGCCCTTAAGAGGGCTTTGCTGGTATCATATACTGTTATTCCCATACTACCAAAGCATGCCTAGTGTAGACCTAGCGTTACATTATAAACTGTGACTGAGACTTTTCTTCTGTTCAGCCTCTGGCACAACAGGTGAGGTCCCTAGAGGCCACTGAAATATAAGTAATAGTAATGCAGACTCATCTCATGGTTTGGTGCCATGTTGGATCAAAAGCAGAAAGAGATTTTCTGGTAAAAGTTCAGATGTGGTTGCCATTTTATAGGAATTATCATTATTGTTAGCACAATGTATGTGTACCGTAGTATTTCTTAGTGGCCCCAGCTGAGACTGATGACCCATTCCTATAGCAGCTGTATATCCACATAGTAAGAGACACTTGCAGTCCTGAACAGTTTACTGACTAAATAGATGAGACATCAAAGGTGGGAGAAAGGAAGTAGCATCTCTATAACATTCCAAATTTAAGCTGTTTTGATTGGACAGATAGGTCACATGCTTTGATTCTGCTCCCTAAGTGGGTCAATGTAACTCTTAGAATCTAGTTTGAGGCAGTCACAATCAGTATTTGCTTTCCACTAATGTTCTGCTCAAAAGTCAGTTTCTTCAGCAAATGCTAGCAAACACAGCTTAAATGAATTAATTTAAAATATCAAGCTAATACTCATAGACTTCAAGCAGTCCAGATATGAATCAGAGATAGCAAGATCATTCCCATGGTCCAGCATTTGTAGTTGAATGCAGCTTGTTGAGGGTTACTGGCATAGCTTGGATTTTCCTCTGATGAAAAATAGGTAGTACAGAGAGTTTGTGAGTCTGCATTGTTAAACCAACCACCCCTACTTTGAAGTTAACTGCCTACCTTCCATGCATACAGAAATAGGTCAGTTACACTGATTTACATTAAGCAATTGTTCACCATTCATTAAAACATGGACAAATACATGAGGGCAATACAGGGAATATTCATTAGTTCCATGCAGTGTATACGTATCTTTGATCTTAAGGCTAGCTGAGTCCAGGATATAGACAGATGTAAACATACAAACAACATTTTCCTTGATTTCTTATCAACACAAGTGAAGGAGCTGGTGTCTGCAAGCCCATTTAATATCCCTTTGATACTCTCACACAATTGAATTGGCCTGATTATGTTGCAATTCCTTTTGACCTGCCCTTAAAGGGTACACACAGGTGAACTGGCCTGTTAATTTTAACCTGAATTGGTTTGCCAGCATCACACTTATTTCAGAATATCTCAAGAGAAAAAGTGAGTTGCTGGAGAGAGGGTCAAATACTTGTTATAAGATAACAGAGGAATAGTTAGTCTACTCATTGACACTCCCCAAGCAACTTTTAACTAGTTTTCAGTGCTCCTGAATGTTCTATTGTGCTTTGCAAACAGGGGCAGCTCCAGGCCCCAGCACACCAAGCGCGTGCTTGGGGCGGCATGCTGTGGGGGGTGCTCTGCCGGTTGCCGGGAGGGTGGCAGGCGGCTCCAGTGGACCTCCCGCAGGTGTGCCTGCGGAGGGTCCGCTTGTCCCGCGGCTTTGGTGGAGCATCCGCAGGCACGCCTGCGGGAGGTCCACCAGAGCCATGGGACCAGCGGATCCTCTGCAGGCACATCTGCGGGAGGTCCACCGGAGCTGCCTGCCGCCCTCCCGGCGACTGGCAGAGCACCCCCTGTGGCGTGCCACCATGCTTGGGGCGGCGAAATGGCTAGAGCCGCCCCTGTTTGCAAAGACAGAGAGATGTGGGAATTCTTTCAGTGTGTTTAATGTTACTAAATAATGTTTTGTTTTCTAGTTTATATTTTATTGGTTTTCCCCAAACATTGAACTTATTTAAAACATAATATTCATTTATAAGAAATGAGACCAGTTGAGAGAAACCTTTCTGATAATTTAGCTTAACCATAAAATGACCCCTCCTGACATGTAGAAATTAGAGCTTCTCTGATGAAAACCATATTACTGAAAATTGTTGTTACTTCTTATTTCATAAATCTACATAAAAATCAAGATGAAGGAAACCATGGTAATGTAAAAATTTTCACTTCCACAGTGTGAGATTTGTGATTGTGAACCCAGAATCCAACTGCAGATTCATACAATCAAATTCACAAGAATACTGGTGACTTAATATAGGTCAGATAACTACCTGTAAAACATCATATTCGCTATCATCTGGAGGGCTGGAGAAATGGCCTAAAAGTATGTCTACTCTGCATTGGGGAGTCTTAGTCGGACCCAAGCTAGTGTGTACATTGTGGCTCCAACAGAAACTCCAGCTAGCCACCCGAACTCACAGCCAGGGGACCCGGGTACACTTGAAAGCTGGAGCTGCTGCCTGAGCTTCATCATCCATACTCTATTTCTAGCACATTAGCTCAAACCTCGCTAGCCTCGTGAGTCTGTTTACCTGGCGTGGGAGGTTCACTCCCAAGTAACTCAGGAGACTATGTCCAATTTTCAAAAGTCATATAGGAGCATAAATATCAGTTAAAGGCAATGGGACTTTGTCTCCTAAGTCACTCTGGCCTTTTGAAAATGTTGTGCAGGTACCCTACAAAGGTCTGATCTGGGAAGTGTGAGTGCATTCCAGCCCTGACATTGAATAATGTGCTAAGATTAAATTGCATCAAAGATCTATCTTTGTGCATAACCTTGCCAGATCTCCAAGACTCCCTGTACAAATCTATGCCATCACTGCATTAGCTTTGCTTTATGCATTACTGTGGTTCATTGACCTGTGCTAATACAATTTCTGGAAAAAGTTATGTTTTAGTAAATCTGATAATATAAAAGAACCACATTCTCAAATCAAAGTCAGCTCACAACCACTGTTATGGAGCAAGGCTGCTCTTCTTGTTAGGCAATACCTCTTTAGATTATCCAATCAATGGAAACACTTAGAGTTTGGCATGGACAGCTGTCCCTTCCCCCACCCCACCCTTTTTTTCCCCCCCTTTCTGTGATTCTTGAGCTTGATATGTTATTGCCAGTTACTGACCTATTCTCTGATTTCTCTCCCTAAGGGGATTATCTCGGCCATCTTAAACAAGTGTACATAAAATGAGGGATTCATTCCTGTCAATAAATACTGGTAAGTGCTTTCAAATCCAACTAGGAGTCCTGTTAAAATGTGCATGTGACTTGGTTTTTATAGGGAATACCATAGAACATGTTTTGTTTAACTACAGAAGTTACACCACTTGCTGTAATGTGGCTGTTCAATGTTATGACTATGGGTATGTCTACACTACAGGATAAATTTGAATTAGCTTAAACCGATTTTATAAAACAGATATTATAAAGTCGATTGTGCGCATCTACACTAGGCACATTAATTCGGTGGTGTGCGTCCGTGGTCCGAGGCTAGCGTCGATTTCTGAGCGGTGCACTGTGGGTAGCTACTGTAAAAGAATGAGGCCAATAACGTCGATTTGTGTCCACACTAACCCTAAATCGATATAGTAATATTGATTTTAGTGTTACTCCTTGCGTTGGGGAGGAGTACAGAAATCCATTTAAAGAGCCCTTTAAATCGATATAAAGAGCAGTGTAGTGTGGACGGGTGCAGCGTTAAATCGATTTAACTCTATTAAAATTGGTTTAACAGCGTAGTGTGGACCAGGCCTTTGAAACGCTTGGCAGTTTCAGTCTTCAGGGGGCTGTGCAACCTTTGGTTCTGTTTTGACTCACTGGGGCTCTCATCACTTGCTTTTGCATTCAAATGAATGGCAACTGGAGCCACCTAGTTCAGAACTTTTTCCAAATTTTGGGTCCATCTAGAAAATGAAGGTGGAAATTAGCCAATCTACTCCTCTCTCACTGTTGTGCCTCTCTACATCCAACCACTCCCACCCTTCGGAGTCTCCTGGTCACATCTCCCCATATCTGCTCCTCCAGTCTTCTCATCATAAAAAGAAACATCCCATCTTTCAGAGCATGAAGAATGTGCAAAATCAGAAATAAAGCTGGTGTTGATAATAAGCCCCCTAAAAGATTTTGGTTGATATGCGCTGGACAAATACTAACTCCAGAGAATTAGCCAAAGCCATAAAGACTGGAGTACATGTGCCTAAATGTCCAAGTCTTTTTGATCAGAACTGAGATCAGCATTTTTTTTTTTTTAAAAAAAAGAGTAATTCTCTGAGATTGCTGTCTGCTAAGAGTCACACTTCCATTTTTTAAGCTCCACTTTCTAATAAAATCACAGCACTCTGGAAGCCAGAATAGCTTGTCCCTTACAGGATTTGGACACTTTGAAACAGATCAATAGGATCTGAAAAATGAACACAATACTACATGCATTTCCTCATAGAAATCATCTCCATCTAAGATATCTGATAGGACTCTGGGAACCTGCATGTAATGTATCTTAATTGCCATCCTAGAAAGGTCTCTCTACAAATTCTACCACCTGCGTTTCACATAACTGAATAAAGGAGCTAGCCCGTTCCCTGTATGATATAGCATGGTCAGAGGGCAGCAGGAGAATGATAGATGGGAGATATGTAAGCCCCAGGATGATGAGAGCCTTATTCCCTATAGAGGGAAGAGGGGCTGCTACAGATTAATTAGAGCACCTGAAACCAATTAAGCCATTTAGAGCACCTGAAGTCAGTCATCTGGTACCCCCCCCCCCCGCTTCAATCAGACAGTTGGAGGAGTGGAAGCAGAGTGGTTTGTTGTTGGTGCCAAGAACAGTTTGGAGGAGAGCAGTTTGAAGGAGTTGAAGCAGAGTGGTTTGGTGCTGGAGCGGAGAGCAGTTTGGAGAAGTGCTGTGGCGGGCCATAAGACCAAGACTCTAGGTAAAGGGAAACCAGGCTTGTCAGAGCAGAGAGACTCTACAGACACAAGAGAAACTTGGCCCAAGCAGAGAGAAGGCAGGAAGCCCCACAAGCTGAAGGGCCAGAGAGGCAGGGCTGGCGCTTCCATTTAGGCGGCCTAGACAATCGCCTAGGACGCCAGGATTATTGGTGGGTGGCATTTTGCCGGAGGGGGCGGCAGGTGGCTCCAGTGGAGCTGCCGCAGTGGTGCCTGCGGAGGGTCTGCTGGTCCGTAGCTCTGGTGGACCGCCTGCACAACTGCGGCAGCTCCACTGGAGCCGCGGACCAGCGGACCCTCCGCAGGCACCACTGTGGCAGCTCCACCACAGCCACGGGACCAGAGCGCGGGGCAACGAAATTGCCGTACGCCTAGGGCGCTAAAACCCCTAGCGCCTGTCCTGCAGAAAGGAAGTAGTCCAGGGGAAGGAATCACTAGTTCAAGTGGTTCACTGCTATCCCTAGGGCCCCTGGGCTGGGACACTAGTGGGACAGTTGATACCCCTGTTCAGGGGTGAGAAATGGTACCCTGAACCCCCTCAAGAGGAGAAGGCACGGGACTCTTCATAATAGTGCTAGCAATTTGCCACACCTGTAATACAGTTAAATGACAATTATAGTGGAAACTACTGTACTCTCATGAGTTTCCTAAACATGAGATTATTTTGACTTGTATTTTGATAAAACAATGATTAGTGCTTGATATTTTAGCTCACAAATGTCCTTTTGGATTTTTTTTAATTAACTCAATGGGAATTCACCAAACTTGCTGTACTTCTTTCATGTTCTCCATGAAGCATAAAGAAGGGTAATACCTATTAATGGAGAGTTGACTAGTTTTGAACCTCTTCAGGGTTTCAAACAAGTCTGCTCATTATCTACAGTATTTTGCACTGTGTTCCTATAAGTAATATTGGAAGAAGCACTTGGAAGTTTTAAAGGAGAAGCTGAAGTCAATTAGCAACTACTCAGAGCATTGCAGTGTAGAGATGATCAGCCTTGCTAAGGCTGAACTGTAACATCAGTACAACATGTAGAAGAATGAGCCTTAGCACAAGTACTGAAGGAAAAAAAGAGAACTCCTCTTATAATAAGCAAAGAGGGAAAGGTGTTAATGTGTGCTGACAAGAAACCACTGGAGTCATTTAGCAGTGTTCACGTGCATTGGATGCAAGATCCTTAGCACCACTGAGTGCTTTAATGAAATGTGCACAGGAACTGACATGGCCTAAACATGTGATGTACTTACATCCTCTTGTCCAAAGCATTAGTTTTGTTTTGGCAAAGGCTTAAGTGTTTTCATTTCTAAAGTGTACTTAAAAGATAAGAAATCTTTTTGTTAACTATCAGATATGCATGTGGAAAGCTGCTCTGTGAATGAGTTTTATATATATTATAAGTACAACTGTGTCAGTTTTTATGTATTCTGTATAAGCAATATATTGTATGTGTGGGGTACAAAGATCTTATTGGCAATCATCTGGGATGGCTGCATTAATGAAGCCATTAATTAGGGCTGATCTACATGAGAAAATTAGAGTGACACCCCTAAGTGATGTAGTTAAGGTGACCTAAGTCCCTGTATAGACAGTGAACGTTCGACTGAAGAGTTCTTCTGTTGACCTAGCTTCTGCCTGTCAGGGAGGTGGATTACCCTTACCATCAAGAGAAATCCTCCCATCAACGTAGGTAGTGTCTATCCTGAAGCATTACAGTAGCACAGCTGCAGTAGTATTTCAAGTGTAAACAAGCCCATAGTTCTAGGTTATCCTAACTGTATGTAAAGAACAGTGTGGTAAGGTATACAAATTTTGGCCTAAATATTCCAAAGTAATCTGTCATTTTGAGTGCATCAGTTTTTTGCACCCAACTTGAAACACCTTAAAGGGGCCTGATATTCAAAAGTGCTGATTATTCGCTGATAATCAGGCCCTTTGAGGCATCTCAGAATGGCCATCTAAAATTACTAGTCAGTTTGGAAAAGGTAAGCATTTATGTATTTTGAATACGCTATGTATGCTGTGTATGAAAGCTGTTTTAGAAACATCTTATAGGGTTCTGGCTTCATAATACTAGTCAGACTTATCAATGACCATTAGTCAAGGCCTTAGAAGAGAAAAAAGTAATCTTAAAAATAATTCTAAATGTTCAATATAATAGCTTTTCTCATGGCAGCATGCTCTGATCACAGCCTTTCCCACCTGCAGAATACCCACTATGCTAGTGGTGGGTGGGACTGGATGGTAAGTGTGTCCATGGCCTCTCCTAGTCAAAGGGATCCTGCAGGACTAGGGATTGAATCCCTCCACTTGTGTTATGGCCATCCCAAGCTCATGGCATTTTAATTTTGTGGCACCATATGCCATTACATTAATGTATCTAATCATCTCTGCAATCAGGAACACACACACCCCATGCATGTGACAGTAATATCTGTATAATAAACTCACTTTTGACCACCTTACCTGCACTCTGCTGGCTAATCCATCTCTACTGGGGTTACTTTTCACATACCAAACCTCTGAGCAAAATAGCTTTAATATTTTTTCCTCTAAAAATCAACTAGCCATAAAGCTGTCTGTTTCCCTAGGTTTCCTTCTCCATTGCACAGTTCAAAGATAATGGAGCATGGATTAAAATATGTCCCATAAACTCTTCCAAGTTCTGATCAGGACCAGACAAGTGTTTCCTTATACCAAAAGAAAGTCTGCTCCTATGGAAATTCTGGCCTAACTGGAATAAGGGACTCCTGGACATGTCTCAAGAAATCCTATCCAGCCTAATTGCTGGATTTGGAAGGTTTGGAAATGTCTGCAGACTTTTAGGTTCTTCTTTGTAGCCCTGGAAGTGTCTTCTTTAAGGTACTCCCATCACTAGCATAGAGTGGTATGTTTATTTTATTTTTAAAAACTTGCACAGTCAGTAGAAACAAAACAGTATAGGATGCACAACCAGCAATCGGAAACCTCCCTGATCTCTCCATAACCAGAATTTTCCCATACTCCTAATTCTCTTACCATTGTAGCACATGTAAGTAAATAGCAGTGTTCTATTCTTCAATTCTGCTGTCAAGATCAGACAAAGAATTGGCCATCGCTAATAACATCACAAATTCAGCTACATCACAGGAAATCCTAGTGCTTTTAACACCTCATCATTCTAGTTCCCGACAGATTGTTGCAAAAGCCAAGAAAAAGAGAGAGCGAATTATGGACATAAAACAAAGCAAAAGGCATGAACATATGAGATGACATCCAGCAATGGTTTGGAGAGTATCCAGACTGCTGGCTTAAGATCCCTAAAGTATCACTGATCCCAAGAGAGAAAACGTGCTTTCCAGATTGTGAGCTAGATTCATTATAAGCAGAACAGGTAAATATTTCTATATTTATAAATATTTAACGACAGAATAACTTTACTCTTTTTTACTCTACTTCCTCATTTTAGTCATTTGTCATAGAAAAACTGAATTGAATTTCATTATTTAATGAAAACCAGCATGGGAGAAATGGCACTTGATTATAGTGTGAGCAATAGCAACAACAATAGTTAAGGTTTCATAACAGCTTGAATTCTAATACTCTGTTTTCAAGTCAACTGTAACTTTCTAAAAATTTCACCTTTCAAGATGAAATTTTCCAGGTTTGGTCTTTGCCCCCAAATGAATATCTTTGGAAAGTTTGAACAAAAATAGCATGCTCATTATTGAGATCAGGGGCAGTTGGTGGAAAATGAAACACACTCCCCTTATAAAAAAATAAAAATCTGTTGGTTTTTTTTTCAGGAAAATGCTATAGTTTGTGCCAGAGACTTGTACGTTCAGTATGCAAATTGCCCTCATTAGTGTGAAGTAATTCTGAGTCTTCTGGTGCAAATTGGTTTTTATTTGACCAAGGTATGACACTTTGACTATCCCATGCTGTAGTCATGTGGAGTCAGATTTTCAAAAGAGCCCAGAACTAGATCTTCAGCTTTTTAGCATGCACGTTTAAGGCCAGATTTTCAAAATAGCATAGCACTCAGCCATTCCCATTGTGACATTGAGAGCCAGATCTACAGAAAAACTCAGTGTCCAATGTGCTGAGCTCTTCTGAATATCTGACCCTTACTTTGGTGCTGAAATATATAGATTCATAGACTCTAGGACTGGAAGGGACCTCGAGAGGTCATCAAGTCCAGTCCCCTGCCCTCATGGCAGGACCAAATACCATCTAGACCATCTCTGATAGACATTTATCTAACCTACTCTTAAATATCTCCAAAGATGGAGATCATTTCTTCTGAAAATCTGTTCAATAGTATAATTTTCACAGGAGTTTCTATAAACTTCTGAAGTGTGTAGCTCAGGAAGGCTGCATTGTACATGTGGGCATGGCTAAACTGGTTCCAAAATGAAAACCGAAGGGAAGGTATGTAAGGGTAAAAGAGGGCTACTGCTAATTTGTAAGGTGCACAGGTTCAAAGCTAAGGATCCACACAGACTCTTGGCTCAGTGCCTGCAGGCCTTGTAAAGTGTGAAAGGATTAGAGAAGGCTAATGAATGAGTACTTTGTACAGTTCCTAGGAGGGAATCCTATTCTGATGCATCTTGGGAGTTGCAGGGGAGACGAGCTGTTTCCTGTGAATTTCTACCATTCAGTCCCTTAACAAGCCCTGACCCAAAATGTCTACCAGTGTGAATAATACATGTTTTAAGAGAGACAACTTTGTGCTGTGACAAAGTACAAAAATTGCTAGTTACAAGTTCCAAAGATGTCTTCTGAAAAATGATTTTGTCTGGCACAGCAATACTTATCCAATTAAATGTACTGTCTTTGGTATGGCATTGAAGGAAATTAATATCAAGCTGTCAAAGCTGCCCTTTCTAGCACTGCTGTTTTTAAGAGTCTCTGACACTTCGGGGTTCAACCCAGACCAGTAGGGGATTGTGTTACCATTTGCCTTATAATCTTGGGTGCCTTAAAGCTTATGCAGCAGACCAACAGCCACGACAAGCCTGCAGGTCACACTCTGGCTTTCACTGTCTAGTTAATTTTTTCAGGGTGACCCCAACACCCTAGTCCTAAATTTCCTGCATACCATCTGCCTGTGTAGTGTCCAGCCCTCTTACTGAACATCTAGGTAAGTTAAGTTTGTTGCTTCCTTAGAGACAAGATAATACAGCTCATTAATTTAACTGAATTGGTTTATAATAAAAATAAAACAAGTTTATTTAACAGAAGGGCATAGGATTAATTGATACCAAGTGTAATCCTTTCTATCTTTATTTCTTATAAGAGAACAAAAGCAAAAATACATTTGTAAATCTAAAATTTAATTTCAGAAAGTTACAATAATTGCCTAGGCTGGTTTCTCACATAAACTCAGTTCCCAGAGACTTCAACCTCCTTGGATGAAGGATTCAACATGCTGTGATTTGAAGAGCTCTGTACCCTTGAATCCTCAAAGTGGTGGACACCAAAGTGGCTTTCTGTTTCTTCTCTCTCCTAAAGTTCATTGACCTTGTTACAAGAGACAAGAAAACTTCCTGCTGTTTTTTCCTTCCTGTGGACTTCCTATCCCACTGCTAATTTATATGTAAATTGAGCTTCCATTGTTTTAATTCATAATGCTTAATTTACATTGGAGACAGGTAGATAGCTGCCTTCCCTCCAGTCCAGGAGAAAACCTGTTTCTCCCTGTGTTTGGTCACAGACTTTAAAGCATATAATCAGTGATACCTGTCCCCAGTGTAAATTAATACAGACATTTCACAATGATATTAATCACCAGTGCATTGCAGGCTTTGACAAAACACTTTATTCAAGACACTTTTATAGCACAGTAATATTATATACAATCTGTTGATTCGATTGCTTTTCATTTGAGGTTACACCTCCTGTCTGTATAGCCCAGTACACTTTGCAGTTTATTCTTTTGAAAAGTAAGCCCAGACCAAGCATCTCTCCCACTGAGGCACAGAAGCCATGCTGTCTACCCAGAGTACTTTGGCCCAGCTTCCAGAGACAAGAAGGCTTTTTGGGGGTGCCATCCACCATCCAAATTAAGTAGTCATCTTTTTCTACTTGCTCTGCTGGTGGCTTTGTTTACCTTCCATGTAAATGTGCTTAGCTTTGTCTTTGGTCACAGCTTGTCTAATTTACACTGGGGATTCATTCAGACAGGTGGAATCACATTTCTTAGGCGTGGCTTAGGCACTACTTGTCAAATAAATTTTAAGAACATGATTCTAGCACATGGTTATAACTATTCATATACACCCTGTACATACACACAAGACTATTACTAATCAGTGAGTTACAAGTTTTCCAGTGATATCTTCCACATCACCTTTTGGGTATAGATCATGACAACAGTGTGTTTGGCATATGAGTATGTCAGGGCTGACGAGTTGCTGACACAGAACAATGAGCCACCAATGGACCTCTGAGTCACAGTCTCTAAGGATTTTCATTTAAAAACTCTTTCTGTTTTCAGAGGGTTGTAAAATGCAGGGATGGCCAAACTCTGAAGGATTTGGTACAGTTTGAATAGACACCGAAAAGGGGAGATGCTTTTCTAAACATTATCACAACATTCCGATTCTGTAATGTTTGCTAAGAGGAAGAATTGTCCAGTGGCTAGCGTGTTGTCCTGGGCTCTGAGACATGGGTTCAATTTCTGCTCTGCCATAAACCTCCTGTGTGACTTAAGCACTCAGTCTCCCTAGGCCTCAGCTCCCCATCTGTAAAATGGGGATAATAGTACTTCCCTACATCACAAAGGTCTTGAGGATAAATACATTGAAGATTGCATAGTAGTACAGTGATGGGATGGCAAGCACAAGTCCCATTGTCTTCACCACTCAATTAGCACCTCATTAGGTGCTTTCTAGCACTCAGGTTTGCCTCACACTGATAGCTGGGCTAGAACCAGATTAAGTTCTATCAGGAAGGATTAAAAACTATCAGTGGGCCTCATCTTTATGTGGATTCCCCCAAAGATGTGATGTGTTCAGATCTGGGGGCAGAATCTCAGCAAATACAAATTAAATGTAGCTGTATGGGCTTGAATGGAATTCTGAGTTACACCACTTGAAGTTCTGACTCCTAGTGTTATATCTCTATTGATTATTGGTTAACTAAAATTACTTTTTACATGTCCTATGGAAAAAAGATGTACAGCAATGTTAGCAAGGCTCTTAACATTTACAGTTAACTTTCTAGGTGATCAGTGTGACTGTTCTCTGTGTTTGCTAGGTCTCTATTACTGTGCTGAGCTGTTTCTCTTTCATCCTGCTAGGACTAATGTTCTACGTTGTTGATGAGAAAAACTGGTGTGGTGCCCACCCCTTAATTTTCCAGGTAGGAATTAGCACTGACTTAGTTCCATCCTGCGGCAGGAGAAATACCAACAAGAGGAATTTGGTGATGAGAAATCTGAGTTTGTGCACAGTCTCAGTTTGGGTTACCAGCCAGTAACTGCATAGTGGATAAACCATCCGTTGCTTGTCTAAAAATTGCATAAGATCTATTCCAACTAAATGGAAAGGCTGTTCTGTGATGCATTTAAGTGCTTATTAAAATGTGCAACTGACACCACTTTGAAAATGGAGTGACTGTATCCAGTGGAAGTCAGGGATAAATCACTCAACATTTTGCTTAATCTTAAGTCTCATCTGGAGCCATTTGGAAAAAACTCAACTTAATTATGTGTTTGTTCGGGGATATTGGTTTATAATTTATGAAGCTGTAATGCCAAATGGGCTATGTCTATAATAGGTCATAACTCAGGTCTCTGAGTTTATAGTCTTTTGCTATCATCACCGAGTCCCCAGAATAATATTGTGTCTGATGTCCCAGATGATATTGGCAAGGAAAATGATATAACACAGTGGTTTTTCTACTCCTTTAGTCTTCTCCTAATCCCCCATTTTCCTTTTGGAGGCTTGTCTTTAGAGTAGAAAATGATTTTTCTGTCCCATAAAAATTTTTGAGATTTAAAATATTCCTATTCCATATCAGGATAAACCTGAGAGCTTTTGAAATTTTTTTTTCATTGGGACACAAGTGGGGAATGTGGAAAAACCCAGAATAGCCAATAGTGGTGGCACTCACCTGGGATGTGGGAGATGTATAGAAGCAGGTTCAAGTTCCTCTCTGCCTGATATTCATTCTTTCTTTCTTTCTGGTTTTGAGCAGAAATGTCATCCTGGATCTTAGACATCTGCCTAATGAAAGTTTTTTGTCAAAACTGAGCCTGTCCTGGTAAAAGTTTGTTTGGATGAACTGGCATTTTCTGATGGCAAAAAACATCTTTTGTCAAAAATAAATAAATCATCACAGCCAGCACTCCTTGTCATGCTTCCAGAGTCCCACTGACTTTGGAAGATCAGTCTCCGCACACAAAGATGTGTCCGTTTCCTCTTAGTATGACCAAATGTCATCTCCAATGAACTTCTGTTTCCAGGATTGGATTCCACTTTTTGATCTGCATGAGGTTTTTACATGTGTAGTATTTATTATAGATAATGTTTATCCTGGGAGAGTATGAAATGGTTTCTTTTCATGGCTTTATTCAGGGTTGAGCTCTATCATTGTCTACATCATGCACTCGCTGCTGGACAGCTACTTCCCTTTTAATTGCTGATCATCTCTTCCAGGACCTCCTGGGCACATCTCTTGAGGTTTTCTTTGCTTGCCCTGTCTATAAAAAGAAATTCTTGATGAACCATATAACTGTTTAAAACAGAACAATGATGTTTTTGTCCTGTAGACTGTGCTGGGAATGATGTTTGATAAGATGCATGTATATTTGGGAACAATGATTCTTGTGATTTCATGAAACAGGGAGTTACGGACTGGTGAGATCAGCCATGTCTCTTAGTCCACATTAACAAGAACTCTGAGACCTAAGAGTCTTCAACAAATGCATGAAACAAAAATTAACTCTGAACTTCGGAAAGAACTTCAGAGAGCCATGTATTTTACATTATGTGGAAAAGACTGAGGTTGAGGTTTTCAAAGGAGTGATTTAGAAACATTCATTTTAATAATGAAAGATGCATCTCCAAAGCCCCTTGGCTGCTTTGAAAATCTCAGTCTAAATACTTGGTAAGTATTGATAAGAGGAGCACAAAATGTACATATCAAAATAGAAACTCAAAGTTCAGGCTTGGTTTGCCATTGTTGGTTCATGAACTTTTTGGCAAATGTGGGCAAAATTTTGAGAGAATGTGGGTTGGTTTATGGTTACATAGAAAAACAAATAGAACTCAATGCTTCTGCATTCTTTGACTGTTGCGTGAATTTGGCCAAGCCACTTAATCTCTCTGCCTTGGTTTCTCCATTCTAAAATGGGAATAATAGAGCCCCTACTGCAGAGTATTGTGAGGCATTTGAGGATAGGTGGAAGGAAGGCTCTGTAATTGTAAATGTAATTACTATAGAGTTCATGAGTTGAAAGTGGTTCTGTAATGACTTTTCACCTAATTCATCATTATGTTTTTCCAAAATGATCTGCTTTGTGCAACTATTGGTTCATGAATGACTCTTATGTTACTCAGTGCCTGCAGTTTTCCTGACTGACAAATAGTTGATAAAGGGACATCACTGCTTTGAATCTTGTTCAGGTTAATCAATCAGAGGACAGAAAATGAAGGCAGATATTAAAATTCAAACTGCATTTCCACTTCCTGCAAAGGTGTTTTTTATTATTATGACTAACTGTGTCAGCAGTTAGACTAGACATGGACTTGCTGCCAATTAATATAAAAATTCCTTTCTTTGGTTTAATGGTCTGTGGGAGGGGGAAATCTTCTTTTCTTGATACTTCTCTTCCCAGCTCTCCCTGGGCTGAGATTTGGATCTCTAGGACTGTACAGCTGGAAGTTATTAAATTAATTATTACATGACAATCTGTTATTTAATGAAAGCTTAAAACAAATAATAAATCAGTTACATTTAGTGCAAATGATAACTATCAGGTGGAATAAGGCATTTCAGCAACATGATGGTGCAGCAGGCCTCAAGCATTAGTAGTGCACCCACTTCACCTTCTGGCCCTATGCTTTATGCCTGCATTATTGGGGGCAAGGACTGTTGCCTGAGAATTAGATTTTTTTTAGCAACTAGTGATGCTGCAGCATGACACACAGTAACTGAACTGCTTTCTCACTTACACCATTGTCTTATTAAGATGCACGGTTGTCATTCCATACAGACGCAGGAGTGATGAAGGGGAAACTTCCTTAGCCGATATGGGTACTTGAAGATGATAATAAGCCTATTTTTGTAGAGTCCAAACCTGGGCTAGTCCTAGTAGCTTAGATTCCTAAAACTGCATTAGTGCATAACAAACCTACAGATGTTTTTTATGTTGTTTGCTGTACCCTGGAGCTACGGCTGAGGGCATGTTCAGGAGAACTTTTCTATTCCATTGAGTGTTTAAACAGCAGTCCCTTTTATATAACAGTCTAACAGGTGCATCAGACAAAAATGTAGGTGTAGCTTTTATTATTCACCATCTGGAGACCTGGTGCTGCACGTCTTTCAGTCTCATTTGCTGATTGAGCTGGTAGAACACATTGCTGTTTTGTAGCTATACTTCACAGAATTTAGAAATGGAAAAAGCCATATTGGACGATAACATCCATTTCCCTGAACCAACAAAGGATATAGTAGTTGCAGAGAGAATGGATCAAAGATTAAATTGATTCAATCATTGTTCTTTTCCAAAACGCTGAAGTTCTGTAGGATTTTGGATTTGTGATCATTAAAAGTCTTTAAAAACAATACAACTACCATCCATAATGCCCTGAACTACCCATTTTGGAAATAAACAAATACTGTTACTACAAGGTCTAGCCAGCAGTAGCAAATACAACAGTATGGGTGCTGGTTATAATAGCAACAGAGTGGGCTTTGGGGTTTACCCAAACAGATCATCTCAGACAAACCTGTGCATCAGATCACTTTTTGGACACTCCAAAGTACAGCATACTACGAAGCCCTAACACATCTCCAGCCTTCATCCTGATGGTAAATATATATGAGAAGAACAAATTCTCACTGTATAGTGTTTATAAGATTAAAGTAAGATTAACCCCCCTAATTTTAACATTGGTAACAGTTTTGGTTGAAAGTGCATGTATGCTGCTTCCTTGTGCACAATATCAAAGCCCTCCTTGGAAGACTGCATCTTTCCCCCTGCTTACATTAAACCAAAATGTTAACAATGAATTCTAAAAAGGTCATTATATGGGCTATGACTGTAAATCTGATGTTGATATTATTCAAAACTGAGTACAGACAAGTGCCCTTTTGGCTAAGATCAAGTTTAGCATCAGTTTAATATCTGATGCATCCTCAATCCTACATTTTGGGGTTGGGAGGGGACATACTGAAAGAGCTAATACATTATTTCCACCTCTTACTTCTGTGGTACTACATATTGTTAAAATCTAAACCTTCTTGCACTCACCAATCCTTAAACAGTTAGGAGGTAATGGAGGGTGCTATCCCAATGACCCTTGAAGAAAACCTTGTTCCATCTGCCATAGTATTTTCCATACATAGAAACTTCACGCTTGGAACATTTTCCTGTTGTCAGTATATATCTTGGCCTCTGTAAACTGCTGTCTCCTTCTGCATTCTGTGGCTCAGTTAGCACTTCACTCAGATGGAAGATGAACTGAGGTGCTGGGTCACAGAGAAAATAGAAAGGATAGCAGACTATACGGTAGTGTACGTTGTGGTAATATGAACAAGTTTCAAATGTTACAGTTATGCACATGAAAACCACAGGAATGGCATGATGCATTTTTTTCTACTTTGTTTCTATCATGTAGAACTTTTGCCATGCTTCTTAGTTACTATACAACATGCCTTTATCTGTTATCCATCTATGTATTATTGATCAGCCAACTCAGATCCTTCCTTAATATACTAAAAAGGCTTGCATAGGATGCATATACAGGATCTAATCTCCAGTCTCTGCTTTAGTGCACGTTTGCAGACATGCAAATCCAAGTTTACCTTTCATGCATGACTAAAATTGTGAGTATTTAATTCTGTACATGTATAAACGAAGATGTAAAAATGAATACAGATGTGTAAAACTGGTATTTTGTGTATTTGGAAATATGAGCTTACCGGGGACTGACTGTATTTGTACCTCTGCACTTACAGAAAATTGAGAACCTCAGGAAATAATATTAAAATGTAGGTTTTAGATGTTTTTCCCCACCCAGTGATATGCACATCAAGAACTTTGAGAAACAGAATGCTCTGATTACAAAATAGTTCCTTAAATTTTGTAGTGCATATTAGTCGTGGTTCAAGTCATACAAAATGTAGGAAAGGGTCATACAGAAAGCTTCATCAGTCCAGTTTTGCTACTGTATTTGGCTGAGTAACTGTATAATTTTGTTGGCCCAGCTTCCCTATTTTAACCCCTTCCACCTTTTTTGTGTACTTCTCTGGCCCTTCATTGTGTCATGGCTAAAATTAGTTTATTACACTTTGGGGGAAGGGTCATGTCTTCTGTATTGTGATTGTGTGGTTTTATCTGCATTGTAATGTGCCTTTTAAACTTAGGGATATTGTAAAGTAATACCTTCATCTTGAACTAAGAATTCCTTGCTATTGCACTTCTAGCTCTTACTAGAGTGGAAGTTGCTGCATATCACTTTGATTGTGCCGTGCTTTCTGGTGGTTACATGGAGATGAAAGTGAGGAGTGAGATGTGGTTAACACATTTCATTTCACTTGTGATCTGAGGCAGAAGATAAACAAGGCCTTTGCTCTGGTGTAAGGTCAACACTAGTCCCATTTCATTACTTACATAACTGTAATTGACTTGGATGCATTCATCCTGGTGGAATCCAGTACAGCAGCCCCCTCAGTGCACACGGTACAATGAGACCATACGTAGGACAAAGAGGTGGGAAACCTGGGGAAACAAGTAATGTATGTAAGAGGGAGATTTGTAGAAAGTGGTATGTTGTGGATATGTTGAAAACTGTAGGGAAATTGTAAGCTAAATTTACCATGTGTGCAGGTTGGAAAACAGAATTTTTGATCTTACTGTGTAAAGGGATGGTGGCTATTACATCACACTAGCACTGCAGTACTGCTTTTAACTTGCCCCTGCGGCAGAGCACTAGTAGTAGACAGTCATATAATCAGGAGAGCTCCATGATCTTACTAGTTCTAGTATATCAGGAAGAACCACACATGCCCAGAACATACCAGTGATGCTAGTGCTGACTGAAGGCTCATAGGAACATTTTCTGATTTTAGTTGCATCCAGTTTTCTTGACTTTGTAGATTACACTGTTTACAGACAGGGACAATTCTCTGAAGGTGGTGTTATATGATATGAAATCCTGACATTACCAATGTTCCCTTAGCAGAAGGCAATGTGTGGGCGTGCAGTGGGCCTGGAGCACATAAGCTTTGTACAAACATGATGCTCTTTCTGCAGGTTAGTCAGGTCTTTAATAAAAGACCATGGAAATGTCAGTGAGTCTGAACAAATAAACCATATCTGTAACTGAACGTTGAAGCAAAGAAATATCAACCCACCTTTTATTCATGTCCCTCACACACAGAGAGAAAATGGATTGGGACTATAATTAGGAAAATGTATATTAAATATGATCTATGCATGTGTTTCCTACAGCCGTGAGCTCACTCTGAGGCCCACAACTGTCCAAAATTAGGCTTCTCTTATAATGTGTGTTACTGGGTAGGTGGACTAGATTAAATGCAAGAATCAGATCTTTAACCTCACCATAAAGGCAAAAGAAAATAATTGTATGTATAATTCAGAAATATTGCAAATGTTGGAAAAGGTGTTTTGGTTTGGTTTGGTTAAGCATAATGTGAACAAGATAAATAATGAATCTCTGTTATTGGACAGCAATAGTAGAACATTCTTGAGCAAAACTTTTCCTCCACGTATTCAGGAAATATAACCACCCATGAAAATACTCCGTTTTCTAGGTAGGCATTGGATATCAACAATGAAAGACATCTAGTAATTAATACCTGCCATTAAAAATTCTCATTATGATCATTTAAATCCCAAATGACCCTTTGTCCCCATGGATAAATATTGTTCATATGATAATACTGTGGTAGATACTCCTAACTGAAAAATATCCACTATTTAGTTCTTGTATATCACTTAATTATTTTTTTGCTCTTAAAATACTTTAGCCACAAATCTTGCTTGTATGCATTTGCAAAATAAATAAGGATGGCAGGATCATAACCAGTCCACAAAGACTGTGTGACCAGACAACGTCCAAGTGGATTTCTTCATATTTCATTAGGTGGAACAGCATCTGTTTTTTTCTGGGGCGGCGGGGTTCGGGGGAGGGTGCTTGTTTGGTTTTTAGGGCCTCTAAACTATAGTTAACATTTTCAGCTAAGGAGAGGAAAAAACTGGAGACATTTGCGTTTGACTACTTCCACAGACCACAGAGTTTGACTGTGCATCCAAAAATGTCGATCCAGCCCATCCTGCCTATCCTCTGAGGTTCGCATCTACTTTTGTTATCTAAATGGAGTGAAGGTGAATTAAATGAGCATAAAACCTTGATGGTAAAAGGTAAGTTACAGTTTCCCACTCTTTTCAGTAAGCAATATTGTAAACGTTTAATAACACAGGTGTGGAATAGTGCCATCTTGTGGACTCAGGAAGTGCAGAGGCAGGAGGAAGTAGGCTAGACAGACGTGAAGACATGCTAGGCCAGTTCCACAGGTGGCGTAAATCAGCATAGCCAATGAAGTGTCTGGCACCTTTCTGATACACCACAGCTAACGATCTAACCCACAGAGATTCTCTAGGACACTGAATCCAATTGTATCTGTTAAATTGTAGCTGTACTAATTAAATAAAAGTATTTTACTGGAACCTGCAATTCCCTGCTTCTTTGAGAACACCTTATCAGGTAAGCAATATTTTTTTATCCCGACAGTGTCTCATTATACACCAAGTGGGCTCTGTCCACACTCCTGCCTGCACTTTTTTATTTTTTTATTTTTTTTAACTCCCACTATTTCCACTCTGCTTGCGATGGTGTGGTGTGCTAGTGTAGACAGGGCTCGTGTGTAGACAGGGCTGGCATTCTTACTACTGCAAAGAATCCTGTGGCACCTTATAGACTAACAGACGTTTTGGAGCATGAGCTTTCGTGGGTGAATACCCACTTCCTCAGATGCATGTAATGGGAATATCCAGGGGCAGGTATATATATGTGTGCTAGCAAGCAAGCTAGAGATAACGAGGTCAGTTCAATCAGGGAGGATGAGGCCCTGTTCTAGCAGTTGAGGTGTGAAAACCAAGAGAGGAGAAACTGGTTCTGTAATTGGCAAGCCATTCACAGTCTTTGTTCAATCCTGAGCTGATGGTGTCAAATTTGCAGATGAACTGAAGCTCAGCAGTTTCTCTTTGAAGTCTGGTCCTGAAGTTTTTTTGCTGCAGGATGGCCACCTTAAGGTCTGCTATAGTGTGGCCAGGGAGGTTGTAGTGCTCTCCTACAGGTTTTTGTATATTGCCATTCCTAATGTCTGATTTGTGTCCATTTATCCTTTTCCGTAGAGACTGTCCAGTTTGGCCGATGTACATAGCAGAGGGGCATTGCTGGCATATGATGGCGTATATTACATTGGTGGATGTGCAGGTGAATGAACCAGTGATGGTGTGGCTGATCTGGTTAGGTCCTGTGATGGTGTCGCTGGTGTAGATATGTGGGCAGAGTTGGCATCGAGGTTTGTTGCATGGATTGGTTCCTGAGCAAGAGTTATTATGGTGTGGTGTGCAGTTACTGGTGAGAATATGTTTCAGGTTGGCAGGTTGTCTGTGGGCAAGGATTGGCCTGCCACCCAAGGCCTGTGAAAGTGTGGGATCATTGTCCAGGATGGGTTGTAGATCCTTGATGATGCGTTGGAGGGGTTTTAGCTGGGGGCTGTATGTGATGGCCAGTGGAGTCCTGTTGGTTTCTCTCTTGGGTTTGTCTTGCAGTAGGAGGCTTCTGGGTACACGTCTGGCTCTGTTGATCTGTTTCCTTATTTCCTCGTGCGGGTATTGTAGTTTTGAGAATGCTTGGTGGAGATTTTGTAGGTGTTGGTCTCTGTCTGAGGGGTTAGAGCAGATGCGGTTGTACCTCAATGCTTGGCTGTAGACAATGGATCGTGTGATGTGCCCGGGATGGAAGCTGGAGGCATGAAGGTAGGCATAGCGGTCGGTGGGTTTTCGATATAGAGTGGTGTTAATGTGACCATCACTGATTTGCACCGTGGTGTCAAGAAAGTGGACCTCCCGTGTAGATTGGTCCAGGCTGAGGTTGATGGTGGGGTGGAAGCTGTTGAAATCATGGTGGAATTTTTCCAGAGTCTCCTTCCCATGGGTCCAGATGATGAAGATGTCATCAATGTAGCGTAGATAGAGAAGGGGTGTGAGTGGACGAGAGCTGAGGAAGCGTTGTTCCAGGTCGGCCATGAAGATATTGGCATATTGTGGGGCCATGCGGGTGCCCATAGCAGTGCCACTGATCTGGAGATATATATTGTCATCAAATGTGAAATAGTTGTGTGTAAGTATAAAGGCACAGAGCTCAGCAGCCAGTTGTGCTGTGGCATCATCAGGGATAGTGTTCCTGACAGCTTGTATTCCATCTGTGTGTGGGATGTTTGTGTAGAGAGCCTCTACATCCATGGTGGCTAGGATGGTGTTTTCTGGGAGGTCACCAATGCATTGTAGTTTCCTCAGGAAATCAGTGGTGTCGCGGAGATAGCTGGGAGTGCTGGTGGCATAGGGTCTGAGTAGAGAGTCCATATATCCAGATAGTCCTTCAGTGAGAGTGCCAATGCCCGAGATGATGGGGCGTCCAGGATTTCCGGGTTTGTGGATCTTGGGTAGTAGATAGAATAACCCTGGTCGGGGCTCTAGGGGTATGTTGATTTCTTCTGGTGTTAGTGTAGGGAGTGTCCTGAGTAGATGCTGTAGTTTCTTAGTGTATTCCTCAGTGGGATCTGAGGGAAGTGGCCTGTAGATGGAATACACAGATGGAATACAAGCTGTCAGGAACACTATCCCTGATGATGCCACAGCACAACTGGCTGCTGAGCTCTGTGCCTTTATATTTACACACAACTATTTCACATTTGATGACAATATATATCTCCAGATCAGTGGCACTGCTATGGGCACCCGCATGGCCCCACAATATGCCAATATCTTCATGGCCGACCTGGAACAACGCTTCCTCAGCTCTCGTCCACTCACACCCCTTCTCTATCTACGCTACATTGATGACATCTTCATCATCTGGACCCATGGGAAGGAGACTCTGGAAAAATTCCACCATGATTTCAACAGCTTCCACCCCACCATCAACCTCAGCCTGGACCAATCTACACGGGAGGTCCACTTTCTTGACACCACGGTGCAAATCAGTGATGGTCACATTAACACCACTCTATATCGAAAACCCACCGACCGCTATGCCTACCTTCATGCCTCCAGCTTCCATCCCGGGCACATCACACGATCCATTGTCTACAGCCAAGCATTGAGGTACAACCGCATCTGCTCTAACCCCTCAGACAGAGACCAACACCTACAAAATCTCCACCAAGCATTCTCAAAACTACAATACCCGCACGAGGAAATAAGGAAACAGATCAACAGAGCCAGACGTGTACCCAGAAGCCTCCTACTGCAAGACAAACCCAAGAGAGAAACCAACAGGACTCCACTGGCCATCACATACAGCCCCCAGCTAAAACCCCTCCAACGCATCATCAAGGATCTACAACCCATCCTGGACAATGATCCCACACTTTCACAGGCCTTGGGTGGCAGGCCAATCCTTGCCCACAGACAACCTGCCAACCTGAAACATATTCTCACCAGTAACTGCACACCACACCATAATAACTCTTGCTCAGGAACCAATCCATGCAACAAACCTCGATGCCAACTCTGCCCACATATCTACACCAGCGACACCATCACAGGACCTAACCAGATCAGCCACACCATCACTGGTTCATTCACCTGCACATCCACCAATGTAATATACGCCATCATATGCCAGCAATGCCCCTCTGCTATGTACATCGGCCAAACTGGACAGTCTCTACGGAAAAGGATAAATGGACACAAATCAGACATTAGGAATGGCAATATACAAAAACCTGTAGGAGAGCACTTCAACCTCCCTGGCCACACTATAGCAGACCTTAAGGTGGCCATCCTGCAGCAAAAAAACTTCAGGACCAGACTTCAAAGAGAAACTGCTGAGCTTCAGTTCATCTGCAAATTTGACACCATCAGCTCAGGATTGAACAAAGACTGTGAATGGCTTGCCAATTACAGAACCAGTTTCTCCTCTCTTGGTTTTCACACCTCAACTGCTAGAACAGGGCCTCATCCTCCCTGATTGAACTGACCTCGTTATCTCTAGCTTGCTTGCTAGCACACATATATATACCTGCCCCTGGATATTCCCATTACATGCATCTGAGGAAGTGGGTATTCACCCACGAAAGCTCATGCTCCAAAACGTCTGTTAGTCTATAAGGTGCCACAGGATTCTTTGCTGCTTTTACAGATCCAGACTAACACGGCTACCCTCTGATTCTTACTACTGTCACCTAAACCTCCTCAGAGCAGGTCTAAATAACACTAGTCAAAAGCCACCAGCCACTTGAGCTTTGTCTTCACTAGCAAGCTCACTGTCGCTACCACTAATAGAACTGCATCTGGCGTGGTGCAGCAATGAGAGATTTCAACACAAACTGCAGTGTAAACAAGGCTGCAGTAAAGAGAGTAACGCTCTGATCTTACAAGCTACTACAGCCCCACTGGGACTCCACAGGGATCTGCCCACACAGAGCAGTTTGCAGAATTAGGATAGAGGTGAAATATTAATAGGGACTGGTGAGCAAGGTACATTAGAGTGGCATTAGAGCCCTTGTTCATTTGCTGTTGCAGCAACCTGTATCAACACCTTGGTCAACTGCCTTATCCTGTATTATGGTATTTTTACTGAACAGAAAAAAAAGGTAATATGTGTTTAGAAGATTCATTGCTGTTGTTTTTTTAAGGGATTATATTGTTAAAATAGTGTGAAATTGACAAAGGAAATTTCTTTTAACTGTACTATATGATGTGAGCTGTGCTATTGGGATATACTGTCTGGATCACTGATTCAGATCAAGTTCAGTTTGATAGTGAATCAGAACACTCATCTGATGGCTTAATAGCCTTTGTGGAGTGGGCTGGGGTCTAAGTCCAGTTCCAAGTGCAGTTATTCACATCACAAAATCACAGCTGTCACTACTTGACACCCTTGTTCGTTTTTTCAGCAGAAGAGCCAAAGTGTGAAATGGGCACAGAGATTGAACTATCCTCTTCCTCCTGCCTTGGCAGGATGTAGGTAGGTACTGTACATTGGCAGGGAAGCTGATCATGCAGTATCTATATGGATTAATAAGAGAATTCAGTCCCCATGCATGTCAACATTCAGTATCCTTTCAAAAGCAATACATTCACTTGAAACCAATGGTGCATCAAAATCCATTGTCTCCTCTGCTCCCTTTATTCACCTGAGGCACTATCCCTGAGAGAGGTTGCTTATGAGCAAGTCTGCTTGACTGCTACTGCATGAATAAAGGTACATTATTACTTTAATTACTTAAAACAAAGGATCACGGGATGGTGATGTTGTCATTTTAAGACCCAGCATGTCTAAGTGCACTGCCAGGAAAAGGAAAGTTGGAATGATGATTTATGTGTCTTGGCCTAAAATCAGATAAAACCACTTGAAAAATATTAATTGTTTGAGGTCATTTGCTATTACACAGGATCCATTCGCTGGAATTTCTTACAGGTTAATAGTGATAATCCAGGAGTGCTCAGAATACATTGGATCTACCGTGCTGCAGGGAGGGAAGTAAGGGTAAAATATAAATTTGCATTTGTGACCAACACAGATGGTTCATAAACATCTCAGATCCAGAGCAGTGATCTATCAAAACTGCTGTGTTGGGGAAAAGCCACTATTAACTGAATAAAAAGCAGTTCCAAAATAACTGTTTATCAGTTTATCCCCTGCCATTTATCTGATGCTGTGATGTAGGCAGACCATTTTGCCAGGACATGAGTGAAAGGACTTTGTGGTAGTGTTGTCTGCTATCAATCAATGGTTTTAATTACATACATGATTGACTAATAAAAATCCCCAGTGACTAATTGATTTTTTTGATGTGGCTAACGCCTGCTTTATTATGAGGCAATTTTTCATTTAAACTGAATATTTTATTACTGAAATGTGGGTTTATATTTTGAGAGAGAGAGCGACAGTAAGGGTGGCGGGGAGTACAGAACTCAACAAAGCTATTGTCAAGAAGGAAGATATTCAAGGGTATGATTCCAGCACATTTAAGAGACCCCCTCACCAGCATAAACTTGATGATAAGATGTTAGAGGCTCAATGAAATAATGTGCAAGCACAAAGGAATTGATTTTGAAATACTATTGTCATCGGCCTCTAGTGGATACTTTTCTTTATGTATGTTTGGGCGGGCTCTTATGAGCACTTCTCCCAGGTTTTTTGAGTTTAATAAACACGCTGTTCATGTTGTCAGTAGCTCGTACACTCAAAACTAGCACTTAAGCTTTTGTGTGTTTTGATTGTGGCTATATGCATTCAATAATAAATGACTAGGTGCACTTCTTCCAGATATGTGTCACAGAACTAGTCACAGGATAAGTGGTAAGAAAAGTGAGCTTTAAAGAGATTATTAAATTGGAAAGAGTCATTTACATGACAGTTTATTTGGTTATATGGCACCTTGATTAGCAGACATGGCTATACCTGTATACCCATTCTCTCCTCTTTTGAATAACCACATTTCCATTTGTACTTGTTTTTATGTGAATTTACTAATTGTGGACCTGAGTCAATTTCTTCTAAAGGCAAAAGAAATAAGTTAATTATGGCACTGAGTTACACCCATATGATCTTGATTCTTAACACAGCCAGGGCATTTTATTGGAATCTTGTCTACCAGCATGCGTCTCTGAGGAGGTAACCCCAGAACTGGGCAAAATTTGACTCTTTGAAACAAAAATATTGATTTTTTTCCACTTCAAAAGAACTTTCATTTCAAAATTTCTTTTAATTTTATTTCAAAAATATTTTTAAAATGTTCACAATGAAATGAAACTTTTTCTATCCTGTCAAACAAAATGTTTTGTTCTACCTACAATTTTTCTAAAACTTTTCAGTCCACTCAAATATAAAAAATGATTGCTTTGGTTAAATCTGAATGGATTTTTTTTTCTGAAATTGCCAACATGCAGAAAAATCTTATTTGTCCAGCTATAATATACATCCATCCCTGGCCAGGAAGGAAAGGGTTAACAGACTTATGAGGACAATGGAAGAGGAACAACTCCCCACCCACAAAGAGTACTCACACTGGACCAGATTAACCTTTTGTTGGCCTGGCGCCAAAAGTACTTGTGGGTCCCCATGGATGCAATGGAGCATGGCGATGTGGAGGTCAGTCCCTTGGCCGAGGGGCCAGCCAGAGGCAATGGGGCATAGCATGGCAGAGGTGGTCTCGCTCCGACCATTGTGAGGGCACTATTTACAAACTGGCAGTTGCCAGGTGCACAGTGGCCTGCCCAGCCCTATGCTGCCAGCATGCCCATTCCTCTTGGGGGCTGGCCCATGCCATGACCCAGGCTGTTTGCTTCAGTGACAGGCTCATTCCAGAGAGGCCCATTGGACTGGACCAATGATCCAGGACAGCAATAGTGTAGTGTAAATCTTTGGAGGTTCTTGATCACATATGGGCATAGGAGTTAGAGTTGCCCCTGAAAGAACAAGATGAATTAAAGGGAAACTATAATTTCTGAGGTCTGGCTGGAAGTATCATTTCATGCAGAGAGAACCCTTCTCCTCCTTCCATCCCCGGATCTAAAGTACTCACCATACATTCGGTTAACCTTGCCCAACCTCTGTGAGGTGGGTGCATGAAGAGTGGGGGTAACTGTGACAGGTTATGTGATTTGTACGAGGTTGCATACTGCCTGTGAAACAAACCTACAGACTCCATGTCTGGTGCCTTCACTACAAGCCCATTGTTCCTCCCATGAATACTCTGATCTACAAGACTTCACTCAATATCCAGCTCTAGGCTTCCTACTGCTAGGCAGGCAGTGTGGTCTAATAGATAGGGCACTGGACTAGGATTCAGAAGACCTGGATACTATTCCTAGTTCTGTAACTGGCTTGATCTGTCACCTAGAGCAAGTCATTTCCCCTCTCTCTACCTTGTGTAACTCTTTGTTTGTTTGTATATTTGGATTGTGAGCTTTTCAGGACAGGATTTGTACAGTGTGTTAGAGAACAGTTTCTAGTGCAATGAGCCACCAGTCTCAGTTGGGGCCTCTAGTTGCTACTGTACTAGAAATTAGTAATAATAGTTGCACTGATTCTCACCAACAGTGGAATAATGATACAGAAGGGTAAGACCCACCCACACACAGGAGATCAGTCTGCGGAAGGCTGGTGCTAAGTCCTCTTTAAAATTCTACTTATTCTAACTTTGGTCAATTGAAATGTGATCTGGAATAAAGTCAATAGTATACATGAGTCACCCAAGTGTGGCAAAGGAGATTGGATGGCCGTTAACTGAACAGGAAAATTACCTGGAGAAATGCAAGAAGGGACAGGCAATCAGATGAGAAAGATTTTAGAAAGTTCAGGGAGATGGATGCAAATTCAAAAAGGAATGAAGTCAAGAGGGTGAATTTCAGTGCACATATTGATCATAAAGTAGCCATTTATAATTCGTCTTTGTGCAGGACTTTGCACCAGGATGTAATTGGCTTCCTAGGCTCTGTTATCATTATCAAGCAATGCTATATTTCTAATAATAATTGAAGTTCCTTTACTTTATCCTTCTGTTTTCCAGCTATTTCCTGAGAAGTGAATTAGCTAATGGTAATGGGAGACTCATTCAGGGAGAGCAGAATATTGAACTCTCAATCCACCAAGCAGAGCAGAAAGCAGAATTTTTTTTCAAAATTAAGTTGATGTTTTAAAATCATGACTCACCACCCTGCAGGTGCTTTAGTTCATGTTCTGGAGTCGTCGTCATGAATGACAAATCCCACATCCCCCTGGCCACTGTTTAGCTGGTGACAAACTCTTCAAATCTATGATAGCACCTATGTAAGGAAGAAGCTTTCTTAAGATATTTTTGTTTGTTTTTATAGTGGATAACCTCCCCACAAAAGCCTGCTAACTTATTGTAACTTAAATATATAATCAATCAGCGAGATCCTCAGCTGGTGTAAATCAGCATAGCTCCACAGTACACAGATTTACACCAGCTAAGGAGCTGGCCCATTTGTTCACTAAGTACCATATTTGCACCAAGTTTGCTTTTTATTTTGAGGCTTGCTTCTTAAAATGCTGGCAGGAATTTGGAAACGAGTGAGCACCATTCTGTTTACACCATTGTATTACGTGTGTGTTTATTTTAGCGAGAATGACAACTTTCTGGTGATTATGAGAAAAGTTTGCATTTTCATATTGAATTAGAAACAGTTTCATGCCCCAGAAAAAAGGCTTTGTTTTGCTGCTGCAGGTACATTTTGCCTACTTTGCTCTGCTCTTGGAATCAAGGTTGTTTCTGGTTATAATAATTATAATTGGAGATATACCAATCTCCTAGAACTGGAAGGGACCTTGTAAGGTCATCAAGTCCAGCCCCCTGCCTTCACTAGCAGGACCAATTTTTGCCCCAGATCCCTAAGTGGCCCCCTCAAGGATTGAACTCACAACCCTGGGTTTAACAGGCCAATGCTCAAACCACTGAGCTATCACTCCCCTCTAAAGATCACCTGAAGATCATCCAGTGGGAAAAGTAACTAGGAAATCTTTCCTATTAAAATGTATTACTGCACTGGGGAGACTTCAGCTGGAGTATTTGTGTCCAGTTCTGTGTGCCATACTTTTAGGCAGGATGTGGACAAATTGGGGAGAATTCAGAGAAAGAGCAGCAAAAATGAAAAAAAGATTTAGAAAACCTGATCTCTGAGGGATGATTTAAAAAAACTGATCACAATTAGTCTTGAGAAAGGAAGACTGTAGGGGGAACTGATAAGTTTTCAAATATGTTATAAAGAGGATGGTGATCAATAGTTCTCCATATCCACTGAGGGTAGGACAAGAGGTAACTGGCTTAATCTGCAGCAAGGGAAATTTGTTGGGTAGCAGAAAGTTTTTCCTAACTATATGGATAGTTAAGCACTAGAATAGGTTTCCAGGGAAGGTTGTGGAATCCCCATCATTAAAGGTTTTAAGAACAAGTTGAACAACCTGTCAGGGATAGTCCGAATATACTTGATCCTGCCTCAGTGCATGGGGATGGACTAGCAGCAAAGAATCCTGTGGCACCTTATAGACTAACAGACGTTTTGGAGCATGAGCTTTCGTTTCTATGACTTGCTCTTCGTTGTTTATGAAAGTTGTATTCAGCTCAGGGGAGACGGGGTCTGATGCTGTTACTCATTACCATTGAAGTTGATGGGAGATTCCCTTGTTTAAGCTCTCAAAAGAGCCTGACTCTACAAGCAGTTCTCTTGATATCAGTGATGTGACTCACCTCTTTGAGTGTCATTAATGTCTCATTCATGTTCTTAAAACAAAGACATAATTTTCATAATTCAATATTCAGTTTGAAGGATTTAAGCTTCAAAAGCCTTTTGAAACAAAGGCAGACATGATGGGGCATATGGTCCCAACACTAGGAAGGAAGGGGGATAACAGGGGCCTATGGCCCCAACTGGGTCCTCCTGCAGCAGATGTCAGGTATGGAAAGGGGTGCGTGATGGGGTGGACTAGGGCCAGAGGTTGGAGGCCTCAGGGTTCTGCCACACCCATCCCAGGAAAGGAGAAATAGAGAGGCCCTCCAAGCAAGCTAGAGCATCCAATCAGAAAGGCTGCAGGGAGCAGCCAGTCAGGGCCCAGGAGGTCCATATAAAAAGGAGCTGCAGAGCCAGAGACAGTCAGTTCCTTGTGGGAGTCAGAGGAGTACACATGGTGCTCCTGGTTGGCCAAGGAGAACTGCAGCACCATGGACAGCTCAGTGCTGGGAACAGGGGAGTGAGGAAGAGCTTCTGGCTGGCTGCTGGGCCTGAACTTAGAAGAGCCCTGAGCTAAGGGTGAGGCACTGGTGAAGGCTGGGGCTGCAGGGAAGTGGCCTAGGGAACTGAAGGAAGTTTTGCTGATTGTAGGCCACCTCACCCCCCCCCCCCCACATAGGCCACTGGGGAGGTGGCCTAAAATTGGAGAGTGATAAATCTCTAGAAGGGGAACTGAACTGTTAAGAGGTCCAGCTGGAGAATGGATGCCAGAACAGACCAAGAGGGCAAAACCATTGCCTTCAGAGAAGAAGCCCTGGGTGTATGGCTCGTACCAGGGCTGGGACTGTTTAAAGGCCAGAGACACTCCTAACCAGATGGGCTCATGAGAGGTGGGTGCCATGCCATTATAGGGAGTTAAAAGAAGAAGGCCCAGCTCAGTTTGAGGTTAGCCAGGAAGGAGAGCAGACCTCCTGTTTTGAGTTCTTAGCATTCCTTTGGATTTTAATATCCTGCAAGGGGATGGACAGCTAGCTGAGGAGCTAAAGCCCAGACTCCCTATGGGGTGACTGTCCCAGATACCATTGTGATGGTGCACCCCTTAAGGCAGTGGTTCTCAAACTATTGTACTGGTGACCCCTTTCACATAGCGAGCCTCTGAGTGAGGCCTTCTGCCCTTATAAATTAAAAATGCTTATTTATATATTTAACATCGTTATGAATGCTGGAGGCAAAGTGGGACTTGGGGTGGAGGCTGACAGCTCGCAACTCCCATGAAATAACCTTGTGACTCCCTGAGGGGTACTGACCCCTAGTTTGAGAACCCCTGCCCTAAGGCTTTATGGAAGTATGCTTATGAATGTATATATGACATAACTGTAATATGTTTTATGCTACATACACCATGTAACATATCTCTGTAAAGATTGTGCTCTACTGAATCTATTTATCCTATTTGTATGCATGTATCATGTTTGTATTCAAAGTTATGAATATTGGCTGTGTACTTGCTTGATTTTTAAGTAAAGCCTTAGTAAAGCATTTGGTCAGCTTCTTGAGAAAGGAATGTGCAAATTAAGTCCCCAATCAAGAGACACTTAATAAACAATGGATCTTGGAAGGCTCTAATCCTCATTAGAAGTCTTCCTGAAGACATTCAAGATAGAACGTGGGCAATGGCTGCTGCCTGTAAAAACTGAGTCATGCATGGACATGTGACTTGCCTATGTACTCCAAAACGCCATCTTGGAGTTGGACTTTGCATAGGAGAGAGGAGCGGGTCTCCACTCACAAGAAAAAGTCTATTTAATCCCATGGAAGACCTCTCCATTTTGTCTTCAGCTGGCTCAAGAGAGAGCCTCTCTACCCCCAAGGGTACCTGAAAGAAACTGGAACAAAGGACATTAACTACAGAGGGTGTATGTGATTGCTGAACCTAGACTAGAAGGAGACTAGTCTATGAAAGGAAACTTACTGGAACATCTCTGAGGGTAAGGTTTTATCTGTATTCAGTTTTCTTACTGTATTAGGCATAGACTTGCGTGTTTTTGTTTTATTTTGCTCTGTGATTCGCTTTGTTCTGTCTATTACTACTTGTAACCACTTAAATCCCACTTTCTGTATTTAATAAAATCACTTTTTACTTATTAATTAATGAAGAGTATGTATTAATAGCGGGGGGAGGGGCAAACACCTGTGCATATCTCTCTATCAGTGTTATAGAGAGCAAACAACAAAAAGCTTTATACAGGGTAAAAATATTTATTTGGGGTTTGGACCCCATTTGGAGTTGGCCATCTGAGTGTTAAACACAGGAACACTTCTTAAGATGCTTTAAATTAAACTTACAGCTGTTAGGGGATGTGGTTCAGACCTGGGTCTGGGTTTGGAGCAGGCTAGTGGGTCTGGTTCAAACCAGGCAGGGCACTGAAGTTCCAAACTGCCAGGGCAGGAAAGCAGAGGCAGGAGTAGTCTTGGCACATTAGTTGGCAGTTCCCAGGGGGGTTTCTGTGATCCAACCTGTCACAACTATGACAGGGTGAATAGTGCTCCATTGGGTTACAAGGGCATGCTGCAGGGGTGTCCCTGCCTCAGCAGATTTAAAGCAGTGTGGTCCCACTTCTAAGTGGTGCCACTTGGGAAGTGCAGCATACAGTAGGAGTGGACAACAAAAGTGGCTTTAGGTTACTTTTTGGGCCCCTGAATTCTAGCCAGGCTTCTATCATAAAAGTGGTCCCTAAAACTCCAAAACTATTGTGTTATAGTTATTAATTACTTGTATTATGTAGCACATAGGGGCCCTAGTCAGGGTCCAAAACTCCTTTGTGCTAGGAACTGTGCACACACACAAGGAAAATTATGATCATAAGGTTTGGAAGGGACCTGAGGAGATCATTTAGTCCAACTCCCTACTCAAAGCAGGATCAATCCCCAAATTGCCCCCTCAAGGACTGAACTCACAACCCTGGGTTTAGCAGGCCAATGCTCAAACCACTGAGCTATTCCTGTCCCTCAGCTTATAACTGAAGTATGAGACAAAAGATAATGGTTAGATGTGAAAAATAAACTGAAGGAAATGCCATGTAACAATAAGATGATTAGATCTGCTGATCTTGCTGAGGAGAAATGCATCCTGGGTATTTTTGGGAAAATTGGATGTGAGGCTTAAAATGATATCAAGAGACAGTTTACACACACTCACCACTTTAATGCTAGAGTAGCTTCTGAGCTAAATCACAGCCTGGGAGGTGTAAGACTGGCATGAAAGACAGCAGGACAGATCCTAGGAGGGGTATGAAGAATGGGAGCAGGGGCAGGTGTCATAACTATAAAAGGAAGGCTAACAACCCTCCTGTGTACAATAGTATAAAATCCCTCCTGGCCAGGGACACCCAAAAATCCTTTTACCTGTAAAGGGTTAAGAAGCTCAGGTAACCTGGCTGACACCTGACCCAAAGGACCAATAAGGAGACAAGATACTTTCAAATCTGGGGGGCGGGGGTGGTGTTTGTGCTCTTTGTTTTGGTGGATGTTCTCTCTTGGGACTAAGAGGGATCGGACATCAATCCATGCTCTCCAAATCTCTCTGAACAAGTATCTCATATTTCAAACTTGTAAGTAATAGCTAGGCAAGGCTTATTATTTTATCTTTGTTTTTCTCAGCTTGTGAATGTTCCCTTTGCTAGAGGAAGGGATTCCTGTTTTGCTGTAGCTTTGAAACTAAAGCTAGAGGGATTTCCTCTGGGCTCTTTAAATCTGATTACCCTGTAAAGTTATTTTCCATCTTGATTTTACAGAGATGATTTTTACCCCTTTTTTTAAAATAAAATCCTTCTTTTAAGAACCTGACTGATTATTCCATTGTCCACAGACCCAGGGAGTTGGGTCTTTGATCACTTTGTAACCAATTGGTTAGGATATTATTCTCAAGCCTCCCCAGGAAAGGGGGTGTAAGGGCTTGGGGGGATATTTTGGGGAAAGAGGAACTCCAAGTGGTCCTTTCCCTGTTTCTTGTTAAATCACTTGGTGGTGGCAATGTATCAGGTTTTAACCTAAGCTGGTACAAATAAGTTTAGGGGGTTTTCATGCAGATCCCCACATCTGTACGCTAGAGTTCAGAGTAGGGAAGGAACCCTGACAGCAGGTGAGACATGGAAGTAGATGGATGTATCAGTATAGGAACTGGGAGTTCTGGGAAAGACAAAAGGATGGCATACAAGGTGGGGTGAGGGCACGGAGAGAGGGATGAACAGGGGTGTAGGAGGCCCATGGATATATATGAGGACCAAGGTCAGGCGAGGCAAGAGGGTGTGTATACCTGGTGCCAGGGGAATGTGAGAGGAGGTTGAGGATCACAGGGGAGCCACAGGCAGAGGAAGATTTGTAGACTGTATGAACAGAGAGAGAGTGGGAAACATGCAGTGGGTCAGGGGATGAAAGGAGGAGCAGGATACTGGGGGAGAAGAGGGATTGTGGAAAGACAGAAGTCAAGGTATATGTACATGGCACTAGGAGACAGGACAGTTTGGAAGGGGATGGAAGGGACCAAGGATATATAGTAGAGTATGGGGAGAGGAAGGAGGGTACCTCACGAGATGGTGGAAGTGGAATTGAAGGGTGAGTGGGAAAGACATAGTCAGTGTGGTGTTGTGCAGGCAGCCCCAGCAAGAACCCACCACCACTCTGAGGTGAGGCTGTGGCCAGATGGGCTGGCATCCTCTCATGGCAATGATCACAGAAGATGTTAACATCCTATTATGGATAAGATCTCTTGCAATCCAAAGTTAAGATCTTTACAGGCCTTGTGTTCAGTTAAAGAGGCCACAGGCTTTTATTAACCACATACGTCTCTGGCTCATCGATGCCTTATGCAAGGCATCACATCACAAACCAGAATTAAAAATGAAGACAAACGCTACCTTCCTCATGGGAGCACTTTGTAGGTAAATGCTGATAAAATTTGTCAAGAGTCTCTAAATTGACTTCTTGATTTCGCTGCACATTTTCCCTTTCAATCACAACTTTTTATTCCCCTAACTTTGCTGTATATATTTTGTTACTCTGTCAGCAGCTGATTTGTTAGTGCAGAGACCAGCTGTGTCTAGTTTACATGGGAGGTATTATAGGAAGACTGAAAAGGCCTGGTTAACTTAGAAATATTAGTGCTGTAAAAGTGCTGATTGTATGTTGACAGAGTAGTGATTTACCTGCTCTTTGGTTACCTGGGACAGTCAAACCAGTTTTTTCAGGGTCCTCGTGGAGTCACATTCTAATATAGTTAGCCTAAGGCAGAAAAATTATTTCAGGTCATATTTCATTGTCTATTGTGGTGAATATTCATTTATCAATTAAATTATATAGCACAAGGTCTTATAAAGAACAACCAAAAGTCAAATTCTCAGTGCTGAGAATGAGCAATATGCCTGAACCACCATTGTTTCCCTTCCTAAACCTGTTTTGGGGCACACAGTAGGTGGACATATTTGTTCATGTGTTTATTCAGGGGTGGTTTTTTTGGTTTAATTAAGCCTTGCTGTTCATTCTATAGAAACTGAAGCAAAGAACTGCCCTGAGTTAATGGGGAGCTGTTGCACAATCACCACTGATACACAAGAAGTTATTTCATCAGTATGAATGCTACATAAGAATCTAAGCAAGGTAGGTTTGTCTAAGCTACAATATAAGGAAATCAGTGACTAGTTTAACTGCATGATGCATTAACTTTTATAAAATATTTCCATCAACCATTAGTGGTGAGAGGTGAGACGTGGCTATCTATGTACATTAGAATCTATGAAGACACAGAATACAGCTGTAACCTACTTTTGTGTTATCTGCTGTAGGCGTTTAATGTTCCCCTTGTCTTTCTCTCTTGGGTCCTTGCTCTATTCTTCAAGTTCATGAAAGTCACAGTCCAAAGGAATGTAGGCAATGAACTCCAACATTTTTATATTTTGGGGTGGGGAAGAGAGGTGGATGAGCGGATCTCACTGCAGAAAAACATATATGAAAGCAGGAACAGTAAGTTTTAAACTAGGAAATGGCCCCCCTCCATGTAATTCAGTTTTGTTACTCTAAAACAAAAGGATGAATAATCTATATTATTTTGTTTTTAATGTACATATTATTGTAGGCAGAGCCTATTAAAATTGCCTATTACCGTTTGTTTTTTACGGTAGCACCTAGGACCTTCAGGCATGCATCAGAGTGCCATTTTGCTAGACACCCGTACAAACATAACACAGAGAGAGTCCTTGTCTCACAAAATGTGCAACTGAATTGTAAATAGGTAGTTTTGCTGCTGTTAATTTTTTTCCTAACCATTT
>NW_022059769.1:127500-160527 GCF_007399415.2 Gopherus evgoodei | reverse complement strand
GTTTTAAACCTGCTGCCTATTCATTTCACTGGGTGACCCCTCGTTCTTGTGTTATGAGGAGTAAATAACTTTTCCTTATTAACTTTCTCCACACCAGTCATGATTTTACAGACCTCTATCATATCCCCCCTTAGTCGTCTCTTTTCCAAACTGAAAAGTCCCAGTCTTATTAATCTCTCCTCATATGGAAGCCGTTCCAGACCCCAGATCATTTTTGTTGCCCTTTTCTGAACTTTTTCCAATTCCAATAGATCTTTTTTGAGATGGGGCACCCACATCTGCTCGCAGTATTCAAGGTGTGGACGTCCCATGGATTTATACAGAGGCAACATGATATTTTCTGTCCTATTCTCTATCCCTTTCCTGGAGGTTCCTAAAACTCTGTTCACTCTTTGACTGCTGCGTTGAACGGATGTTTTCAGAGAACTAACCACAATGACTCCAAGATCTCCCTCTTGAGTGCTAACAGCCGATTTAGAAATTAATAGACAATGGGAAATTAATAGACAATGAAAGGACGTTCAAACCGTGTCTCCAGATTTTCACAAGCATGTCGGTCAACGGTACAAAGCAAATACCGAGTGGATTTTTCTTTTCCGTGATATAAGGATTGCAAGTTTGTGGCGCGCCCTGCGTTGGAATAATCCCGTTGCCTCAGCCAAAGGCCTCAGCAAAATTAACGAATGAATATTTAACCCACATCAGGACACGCTGAAAACTGCACGGAGCACGGAAAATCTTGGCCACCCCCAGTAAAAAACTCATTCAGACAAACAATCGCGACTTTCTGAAAGAACATTGCAAAGAAAGCTTCTGCTGAAGTGCGAGGAATTCATTGCCGTGCACCCCAAATCGAAAAAGGCAGCCAACAAATCCCCCCTGGGGAAGTGCGCCGAAGAGGGCTGATGATGATAATGATTAATAACAAGCGTCATCATAATTAGGAGACATATTCGACTTACCTTAGCACCGAGAGGGTTTGCCACAGGGTGCCAAAGGAATCCGTGGCTGGGAAGACGCTGCGCTGTAGCTGTGGGGTGTTGTTCACTCTCCAGATGGCCAGTTGGATCTTTTGCTCCTCGACGGCTCCTGGCGGCACAAATGTGCCTTTCAAAACCCAAACCCTCGCCGGCTACCGGGACGGCGAAGGGCCGTGGATTTCTCCAGCGAGGTTTCAATTTGGGACGCTCTTCTGCAGAACCCGCAAACGTTGGCTCAGATCCGGCTTGGTTTTTGGGAAGGCTCCTATTTGTTTGAGGGTGGAGGGAAACAATTTTAAATCTTTATACCGTGCCTTGAAAGGCGGGAGGGGAGCTCACGACCGTGTGTGAGCGTGGGGGAGACAGATTGGCGGCCGGCGCGAGCTTCGCCATCATGGGAGGCCTCGCCCAGGGCACCCAGACCTGTGGTCCCCACCCCTCCTGGGTTACTGCCTTCCTCAGCGGGGGCAAGATCACCCGGCCTGCCCTCTTAGCAAACACCTCGAGACTCTGCCGGCCCAGACCTTGCGGGGAACTGACACGGGCGAGCCGGCTGCCAGCTGTGGCCCCAGCTGCTGGCATTAGCTGAGACCTAACACGCTTCTCACCGGAGCCAGCCCAGCCCCCCGGCGCGTCGGGCTGGCTCAGGACAGGTGTGGGTCTGCCCCGAACGCGAAAGTTTCGTCATTAGCCTCTACGAGCGGCTGGGAGCTGCTGCCATCAGGAATCGCATTTGCAGCGGCTCTGGCCCAGGCTAGAAGGAAAAAATGTAAATTTTGCTTTATAACTGTGCAAACATTTGCTGTGAACTTGGGAACCGGGGAACGGGAATCATGCCCCGGCCCTCCCAGAAGACTGACAAAATCCGCTGGGCCGTGCGGGATCATCGCACGCACAGGACTGGTCAGTGGCCCGGTCGCCTCTGGGAAACGCTACGTGGCAGGAGGCTTGTCCTGTGGGGTTGGAAACTGAACAAAAGCACTGGAACTTTTCCATCTTTTCGGCTCTTTGAACTCAGAGGGGGCAGAGACTTTGAACTGCTGTCAGAGATCCTCAGGAGCCGCCTCCCGGGCCCGCCCTGAGAGACACTTTGAACCGAGAGATCAGCCACTCTTCCAATTTAGCTGGTGTGTGGATGTTCGCTGGCTGTCACCTGCGACTAACTCATTGAATCCTTTGTCCTTACACCACTCTTGTGCCCCCTGTATTCACCCCCTTTCTCAGGACTACGATAAGTCGTGTACAAAGAAGGCCTTGTGAGGTATCATTTGAAAACTCATAATTTGCTGATCATCATTGTCCTGGTAAAATATAGGTGGCAACTGTGACGAACTAGGAATGTTCTTAATGTTTCCCCTGAATACTGTGTTGGTGCCTCAGTGGCCCCATGGCAGTTCTTAATATCTAGGTGGGGGATCAGGGGGTGATATTGCTGCAGAGGAAGGGGTCAGTGCCCCTAAATGCCTGACACTCTGTCTCCTGGCAACTGATGGCCTGGGCCCCCCCGCAAAGGTGCCAGCTGAAGGTGTTGGAGACAAAGGGATCAGGTGACCTCCTGGCCCGGGAAAGGAGCTGAGCAGAGAGGAGGGGCTGGAGGGGTTGTTAGTCTGGGGCTGGCTGAGGGCAGATGTGGGGGGTCTGGCTCAGTGCCCCCCAGAATGGACCCAGCCGAGGGGTCCGGTTCGCTGTACCTACAAGCTCTGTTTTAGACCCTGTTCCTGTCATCGAATAAACCTCTGTGTTACTGGCTGGCTGAGAGTCACATCTGACTGCAAAGTGGGGGTGCAGGACCCTGTGGCCCCCCAGGACTCCGCAGGGGCGACTCGCTGGGGAAAGCGCACGGAGGGGCAGAGGATGCTGAATGCTCCAAGGTCAGACCCAGGAGGTGAAGCTGTGTGAGCTTCTTGCCCTGAACAAGTCTGCTCCAAGGGAGAGGAGGCCCCCCAAAGTCCTGCCTGGCTTGGGGGGGAGCAGTTCCAGATTCCTCGGTGTGGCATTACGGCGACACACCCCAAGTCTGAGAGGCAGCCACCGACTGGTTCCCTGGATGTTCATGAACTTTTACTTAGTTTCTTCCAGGATCGGCTGCAGTCGTTGACTTGGGCGTGAAGCTTAGGGGACCAGTTGGTCTGGGGACAGAGGCTGGTTTCTTGGGGCTGGACGTGCCCTGACTGTGGTTTGATTTTTGGTGTAAGGAATTATTGATGGCTAAGTGTCCGGCTGGCGAGACAGACTGGAGGGTCTCAGGGTTCCCCAGTGCCATCTCCCTGCAATGGGTGGCCCCTCTCCCCTGGCCCTCACGCCAGGTCCTGACTTTGCTGTGTCCAAAGAGGAAGCACCAAGAAGCCTGCAATAAACCCAGTTCTGCAATAAACCAAGCGTCCATTAAGGAGCAGCGGGCGGAGACGGGGGTGCGGAGCCGACTGAAAACCCAATCCAACCCGCTCCCTTTGTCCCCCAGCATCAGGCTCCCAGCCTGCCCCACTACCCTCTGTACGCGTCACGCGGCGCTCTGCGGTTCCCGGCACGCCTGAGATCGGTGTTATGCTGGCGCGGAGGGCGTCACTCCCGATGGGGAGAGAGGGACATTCCCCCACGCCAGGGATCCACGGGGGGGGGGGCGCCGTCTTTCAGGCCTACATTATTGTACAGAACCACTCGATCAGGGCCAGGTTGGGACCTTCTGAGGCCCTAACCTTTGTGTGACGTTATTGACATAATCTGGGACCGTGTAGAACATGGTTGCAACCAAGGTCCTGTAGTGGCACCAAATCTTATGTAAAGGGGGTCATATAAGGTGTCTATGACCAGGCTGTGGGTTGCTGGTTAGGATGATGCTGTCTGGGTGCATGTGCCATTTTTGTAGCTAAAGTTATGAATATTGGCTCTGTACTGCCTGTATTTCAAATTTGTGCTGTGCTTCTGGGAGACACCCCAGACAAGTTGGTGTTAGCTCTGCTTAGCCTGCTTGACGGCCCATTAAAGACCATCAGCTACACAACTGACCCATGAAGAGAAGACAGATAGGCCTTGTGACTCAGCAAGGTGTGCAGGGACTTGCCCATGTGACTCCAGACTCCATTTTGCTGTAATTTTCCACAGTAAGAACAAAGAAGTGTTCTTACACCTGGAAAAGACTATAGAAGGCTGATGCCTCATCTCCATCTGGTCTTCAATCCTGCTTCTTACCTCTGCAGGGACTTTGCTACAAACTGAAGCTCTACACAAGGGACTGAATGACCCATCCCAGCGGGGGATGTTCTCCAGAGACTTAATTTGAACCTGCAGTTTACTCCATCCCTGCTACCAGCCTGAACTAAGAACTTTGCCATCACTGTATGGAATTGATTCCATTTAACCAGTTCTAGCTCTCAGCTCTACCTTTTCCCCTTTATGAATAAACCTTTAGATTTTAGATTCTAAAGGATTGGCAACAGCGTGATTTGTGGGTAAGATCTGATGTGTATATTGACCTGGGTCTGGGGCTTGGTCCTTTGGGATCGAGAGAACTGTTTTCTTTTACTGGGGTGTTGGTTTTCATAACCATTCATCCCCAGGATGGGTGGCACTGGTGGTGATACGGGGAGACTGGAGTGTCTAAGGGAATTGCTTGTGTGACTTGTGGTTAGCCAGTGGGGTGAAACCAAAGTCATTTGTGTCTGGCTGGTTTGGTTTGCCTTAGAGGTAGAAAAAGCCCAGCCCTGGGCTGTAACCAGGGGTGAGCTGGAGCCGGTTCGCACCCATTCGCGGGAACCGGCTGTTAAATCTAGACGCCCTTTCAGAACTGGTTGTTCCGGGACAACTGGTTCTATAAGGGGATTATTTAACAAAGGCTCGAACAGCTGCCCACCCCGCCCCGGCCCCCTCCTCCCCAAACGATCCGCTGTAGGGGGCAAGGAGGGCTCCAGGGAGGCGCGGCGAGGACCAGCCCAGCCCGGCCGAGTGGCTCCCTCCAGCCTGGCTCCCCTGGCCCCAGCTGAGTGCCCCAGTCCAGTCCCAGCCCCAGCCTGGCCCCCCCCAGCCCCGACCTGGCCCCGGCCCCAGCCATGTGTCCCCAGCTCGGACCCCGCAGTGCCAGTGCCGGCCCTGGCTGAGCGGCTCCGGTCCTGTCTCTGGCTGGGACCCTGACCCAGCCCCGGCCGAACAGACCCGGACCCGGCCCCGACCCGGACGCAGCCGAGCGGCTCCAGGCAGCGCAGTAAGGGGACAGGGGGCAAGGAGGGGGTGTTGGAAGAGGACAGGGGACTTTGGGGGGTTGTGGGGGGGGTGCATAGGGGTCGGGGTGGTCAGAGGGCAGGAAAACAGAGAATTGAATGGGGGCAGGGGTCCCGGGGGGCAGTCAGGAAGGAGGGGGGCTTGAATGGGGCAGCAGGGGGCTGTTGGGGCAGGGGTTCAGGGGTCAGTCAGGGGATAGGGAAGGGGGGTGGATGGGGCAGGGGTCCCGAGGGTGGGTGTCAAGAAACGTGGAGGGTTGGATGGGGCAGGAGCCCCGGGGGGGGGACATGATCTCCTCGTGGGATGAGGAGGAGGGAACCTGTTGTTAATATTTTGGCAGCTCATCACTGGCCGTAACTGCCCTGTTTTAAGCGCTTTGTCCTGAACTGGTGCCCTGAGTTGGGTCCCGCCAGAGCCAGCATCGTTACACCATCAATTCATGATTTCCCCGGAAAGGACATTGGAGGGATAAACATGCAAGCTTTGTATTTGCATATGCACCAAGGCCAAGTTGTTAAAAATAGAATAATAACCTAAATAAGCCGCGTCCTGCAATGCCCCTGTCATTATATTTGCACATTTCCATCAATGCCTCCCTAATCAGTCGATAAGAAAACTGTGTCACCTACAGCAACGCAAACACAGTTACAGTTACGCAAGCCAGCTGCCTGAATGGACGCGGACAAGCTGCGGCTACCTCTGCTTGCACAACCCATTCGTTTAAACGCTGGGATTCGAAACGTTTTCTCTCGCGATTTTTGGACTGCAAAGTCGTTGACGATGTCCTCGAATGAGACCGTCCGGGGTTGGTCGCTTCCGAGGTGCAGAACCCTTCGGGCAGAGAGCTTTTCTCGCAGCCGTGCCTCGTCGCATCCGTTTCTTTCTCCTCTGTCCCCCCCAGGATGAAGCTCGAGTGAACATCTCAGCCACACAGAGCTGTTGCAGGGGGGCAACAGTTGGGGTTCGTTTGCCCGGTGTGCGTATCCCCAATGACCACACCGGAGTGGAGAAGCAATTTTATTTGAATTCAAATAAGGTGCTGGGAGATACACAATCTCAGATCCTGCATGCATTACTATCCATTGCCATGTCTTATATACCTTACTTGTTTACAAAGATGTTCACAGGTGCTACAATTCATCATTTACAATTCATTAACTACCGGATCTTTTAATTAACTATATCCTTAACCCATACTACTGACCCCCCCCTTTGATCGATTACATCTTGTACCATAAACAAAAGAACACAAGAAAATGATAAATGATTACATGTACTCATACTAGCTAGCAGGCCTGAGAATGTAAACTTTTAACCCCACGCCATATTGCCAGTTACTTGGGGCCTGGCCTCCCCCAACAGAGCGACAAGAAGCTACGGGTGGGAAAGCGAGAGCATTTAGCAGAAAACAGACTGGTGATCTTGTAGGACGGATAAATGAAATTGTTTTTAATTGTTCACTTTATTAATGTAACTTCTGTTCACCATTCACTACACTTGCCTATACTGTAACTTCTGCTCACTGTTTGCCATATTGTAATTCAAACCCCATTTTAAAACGCTCACTCCATTTTGTAAAAGCTTCCTCCAACCTTCATTTTTGCAGACTCTGCAGTAATCCTAAATTTAGTTTAGATGTGTGACTGAGGCACGTATGGATGATGGAATCAACCTCCAGCCCCAGCCTGTCCTGATGAGATAAAGTTCAAACCCCACCGGCTGAAGACCTAGACAACAGCCCTAAACAAAGTAAGAAGCATCCACCCTAAAAAGAAAAGGACAAAAGAACAACAGAAGGAAGATCAAAGTCAGGTTCCAGGCTGAAAGTCACGCCTGCAATTGACAGGTGATCAATCCAAACCCAGAGGCAGCGTGACACAGCAAGACCTATAGACTTTGAATCCAAACTAAAGGCCTATAAAAAAGAAGGGCGAGTTGAGAGACTCTGGGTAACATTCTGCTGCCAACATGGGAGAACATCGGTGCCTGCCCAACAGAGACCCAGATTCGTCCTTGTGCCCGGCTTTCCTGGCCAGTTACCGCCACAAGCTACGAACCCAAGCTGCAAAATCAAGCCACGAACTCAAGCTGTCTTCAGGACTGGTAACTATGCAGCAGCTGCAGAACATCTGATGGGGTGTGTGTGTGTGTGTGTATAGGTATTAGGTATAATGTGTGTGTATAAAAATTAAGATATTAGTTATTAGCCATAAATCAAATTGTTATCATAATAAAGGTGGCATCTTTGTCTTGCCCCCTGAAAAGATCCTGTGTAGTTTTCTCTGTACAACAATCTCCAGCCAGGCATTGAGAAAGTGAGAAAAACTAGCCTGTATTCAAGGAATTACAATCAATGTTGAATAACCTCACAAGCACAGAGTTTGAAATAACTTGCCCCCCGAGTACTCAGAATATTTTGATATCTTTATATCTGGCTTCACTTCTCTCAAACGCCTCAGTTTCTCCTTTCGTCGGCACTCTCTGCTCTTTACGGGGAAGGTTCCCGAAACGGCCGGGGAGAAGCCAACGCACTTTTCCACTAAACCCACGTCCACAAGACGATGCCCTGCAAACTCAGCCTCGTGGGGCAGAACGCGGCATGTGCCCTAAACTCCGCAATCACACGATGTCATGGAGTCCCCGGGCGATGCTCTGGACCTGCTCCCCACCAAGCCAGTCAGGACTTTGGGGAGCCTCCTCACCCTTGGAGCAGACTTGTTCAGGGCAAGAAGCTCCCACGGCTTCACCTCCTGGGTCTCTCCTTGAAGCATTAAGCATCCTCTGCCCCTCCGTGCGCTTCCCACAGCGAGTCCACCCCAGCGGGGTCCTGGGGAAGCCACCGGGTTCTGCACCCCCACTTTGCAGTCAGACGTGACTCTCAGCCAGCCAGTAAAACAGAGGTTTATTTGATGACAGGAACAGGGTCTAAAACAGAGCTTGTAGATACAGCGAACCAGACCCCTTGGCTGGGTCCATTCTGGGGGGCAGTGAGCCAGACCCCCAGGTCTGCCCTCCACCCTTGACCCCAGCCAGCTCCAGATTAACAACCCCTCCCAGCCCCTCCTCTCTGTCCAGCCCCTTTCCCGGGCCAGGAGGTCACCTGATCCCTTTGTCTCCAACACCTTCAGCTGGCACCTTTGCAGAGGGGGGGGCCCAGGCCATCAGTTGCTAGGAGACAGAGTGACAGGCATTTAGGGGCACTGACCCTTTGCTCTGCAGCAATCACACCCCCTGATCCCCCCACCTAGATATTAAGAACTGCAGAAGGGACACTGAGGCACCAACACAGTATTCAGAGCAAACATTAAGAACATTCCCAGTTTGTCACACACGGCCGAACGGAGGAAAAGAAAATGGCCAAACATTGCAACGGTGGCCCCCTCAAAACTGGACACATCCCTGCCAAAAAAATAGGGGAGTGGGGGGTGGGAAATCGGCTTAAAAATGCAAGGAAAAATAAATCTAAAACCTACAAAGGAAAAACGCTCTCAAAAGGTTCTGGCCAAAACCAAAACGGCTCCACCCAGAAAGAATCCAGGGCTGAAAAATTGCTGGGGAAAAAGTGAGGAGGGGGAGAAAGGGAAGAAATTTCTGGTTGAAATACGGGGTGGGAGGGGGATAAAATGAATGATCAAGACTGGGACATTCCCGGCAAAAAGCACAAGAAAGTCTCAAAACGCTTCCAGCCCACAGAGCTGGTGTTTCAGGGGTTCCTCTGGGCCGAGAGTCTGCGGCGGCTGGATTGTGCCCGGGGAGGCGGTGCCGGGAGACGCCGGGGACGGAAATCCCCTTAACTCAGCCCATTCTCTGCTGCGGTCGGCGCGGTGTCAGCAGGACCAGGGCCGAGGTGGGGAAGAGAGGTGGGAAGCGTCTGGCTGGTTGCCCTGAGAGGTAGGCAGGGCCCTGCCCAGATACTGGCTCAACACCTGCAGGTGTCTGTTACCTTTGACTCAGAACAAACGAAAGTGAAGGAGTTTGACCCGCCCGGGAGACGCTCAGGCTGTGGCTTCCCGCAGCCCCGGAGGCCGATAGCAAGGACCCGGTGCCAGAGGTGAACTCGGCTCTGAAAGCCCAGTGCTCAGAGGGAAGGGAGGGTCTAGGGGGTTAGACTGGGGGGCTGGGAGCCAGGACTCCTGGGTTCTCTCCCCGGCTCTGGGAGGGGAGTGGGGCTGGTGGGTTAGAGCGGCGGGGCTGGGAGCCAGGACTCCTGGGTTCTCTCCCCGGCTCTGGGAGGGGAGTGGAGGCTGGTGGGTCAGAGCAGGGGGGGCTGGGAGCCAGGACTCCTGGGTTCTCTCCCTGGCTCTGGGAGGGGAGTGGGGGCTGGTGGTTAGAGCAGGGGGGGCTGGGAGCCAGGACTCCTGGGTTCTCTCCCCGGCTCTGGGAGGGGAGTTGGGGCTGGTGGGTCAGAGCAGGGGGGCTGGGAGCCAGGACTCCTGGGTTCTCTCCCCGGCTCTGGGAGGGGAGTGGGGGCTGGTCGGTTAGAGCAGGGGGGGCTGGGAGCCAGGACTCCTGGGTTCTCTCCTGGCTCAGGGAGGGGAATGGTGTCTCGGGGTCTTCGCTCCTAGCCCCTCCTGCTCTAACCACCAGTCCCCACTCCCCGAGCCAGGGTGAGAACTCAGGAGTCCTGGCTCCCAGTCCCCCTACTCTAACCCACCAGCCCCCACTCCCCTCCCAGAGCCGAGGAGAGAACTCAGGAGTCCTGGCTTCCAGCCCCCCTGCTCTAACCCACCAGCCCCCACTCCCCTCCCAGAGCCAGGGAGAGAACCCACGAGTCGTGGCCCCTAGGTCCTCCTGCTCTAACCACTAAGCCCCACTCCCCTCCCAGAGCCGGGGAGAGAGGCCAGGGTGGAGGAGGGGCACCCAGGGGGCCGTGCCCGGTGGATTCCCCCATGGTGAGTGAAGGTGTCTCCCCACAGCGAGTGCCGGGGGCCCCCCAGGATGCTGCACAGACAGAGCTGGGTGCTGGTGCTGTCTGTGAGCATCACCCTCAGCTTCAGCCTCTCTGTGCTGTGGAGGCTTCAGAGGTGAGTGATTGGGGGGCTGGGAGCCCGGACTCCTGGGTTCTCCCCTGGCTCTGAGAGGGGAGTGGAGGCTGATGGGTTGGAGCAGGGGGGCTGGGAGCCAGGACTCCTGGGTTCTCCCCTGGCTCTGAGAGGGGAGTGGGGGCTGGTGGGTTAGAGCGGCGGGGGGCTGGGAGCCCGGACTCCTGGGTTCTCCCCTGGCTCTGGGAGGGGAGTGGGGGCTGGTGGGTTAGAGCAGGGGGGGCTGGGAGCCCGGACTCCTGGGTTCTCTCCTGGCTCTGGGAGGGGAGTGGGGGCTAGTGGTTAGAGTGGGGATGTGTGGCTGGGAGCCAGGACTCATGTGTTTGGGGGGGCATCAGGTGAGTTATGCTCTGAAGCCCCCTTGGCAAAGGCACCCCGAGGTGGGGAGCCCCCAGACAGGTTCCTCCAGACAAGCCAGGGGAGACCCTGTGGAAGTCAGAGCTGTGAGCTGGTCTGTGTGGGATGCTGGTCCCTGGGGGTCCCTGTCCCCCTGTCCCCCAGAAATCTGTGCTCGACAGCTGGGCGCTCAGAGCCCCCAGGACAGGTCCTGCGGGATGTATCCCTGAACGCCGCCTTTGCCCCTCAAAGACACTGCCCTGGGGAAATCGATCCCATCCTGGAACGGGCCCCCCAAGCCCCCGAGATAACCTGCTTCAGTAGGGAAATAACCCCCCCAGCCCCACCCCCCTCGCTGTCACCTCCCCTTCCCCGAAACCGACCCGGGGTATCATCAAACAATTGCAGCCCAACCCCCTTCTTCCGGCCTGCAAACCACCCCCCAAGCTCCCCACAGACCCACTGCTGACAGCGGTAAACGTAAACCTTCCCCCCCCCACCCCCTGGGCAGCCGGATGAAAGACAGGGGAAACTGAGGCATGCAGGGACCAGACAGAAACGTCTCTCTTCCTCGCTCGGGGCTTTTGCGGGATCCTGCTGCCCGGCCTGACGCAGGTTTTCTTTACTAGACCCCGGCCTCGCTCGTGGGGTTCGACACGGTGCCGTGAAGCCAGGGGGCTGCTGGGGGGGGTCATGCCTGGAGCGAACCTGTGTGGGGCAGGGAGGCACCCAGGTCCCCGGGGAGCGGGACCAGCGGCATTAACCCCCCTCTCTCTGCCCCCTAGCCGGGTGTCCCAGCCCAAGATAGCGTCGGCGGCTGGCAAAAGAGCGGTGCGGGACCCCCAACATCCCTGCCGGGCCGTGGCCCACATCAGGAACCCCGTGTGCGTGGGGGGGTCGGGGGGAGGGAGGAGGGGCTGTGGGGGCACTGGCCTCTGAGGGACCCACTGAGTTAGGGGGGCCTGGCAGGGAGGGGGATTCAGTGGGGCAGAGGAGAAGGAGGCGGTGGGAGGGATGTAGGGAGAGGAAGGAAGGGATGTGGGGGGGGTCTGGGGGCTTGGTGGGGTGTGGGGAGGGGAAGAGAAAGGGGTCAGTGAAGCAGTGTGGGGGAGGGCAAGGAGGTGCAGGGGGAGGGAGGGGAGGGTCTGGGGGCTTGGTGGGGTGTGGGGAGGGAAAGGAGGTGCAGGGAGAGGTGGGGGAGGGGAGGAGCGGGGGCTCTGTGAGATGGGGAGGGAGGCGACGGGGGAGGGGGTGCTGGAGGGGCCTGTGGGGGGGGCTCTCCTGGCCATGTATAACCCCCCCTTCCGCTTTCCAGCCCCGAGGCCCCGGTGATGGGGGCGGAGCGGTGCCGGGGGCTGGGGCAGAACTGGAGCGCGGGGACCCTCCCTGCCCGGTGAGTGGGGCGGAGCACATCCCGCGGCCTCGGGGCAGCCCCTACAACCCCCCCACACCGGCGCTGGGGCCTGGGGGAAGATTTCACCCAGCCAGTCCCTGAACCGCAGAGCCCCCCGGGACTTCTCACAGCCGGACACCCCGGACCCAGCGATCACTGGGCCCTCACCCCACGTCCAGCCCCAAGACCCCGGTCACGGCCCCCACGTCAGCTGGACCCCCAGAGCCAACACCGCACCCAACCCCCCCAGCCGAGCCCGAAGTAAATGGTGTAAAGCTTCACTCGCCAGCCAGGGGACGACCCAGAGAGCTGGCCAGCCGTGTCCCCACCCCGGGGCGCCGTCCCCACTGCTTCGCTGGGAGTCCAACCCTCCGGAGTCCCCCCGCAGAGCACCCAGCAAACTCCCCGTCCCAGACGTCCCCCCGGAAATGTGCCCTGGCCGGCCCAGCCCTCTCCTGGGGAACACGCGCTCATCTGCGGCCTGTCGCTGATGAACACAAAACGAGGTGCCGATCTGCTTAGCTCAGCCAGAATTCCCCATACGGGTCAGTCCAAACACACCGGCTTCCCCCAAACACATTTATTAATTGCAGCAAATCATGGGTTCTGAAATGATACCTCACACGCCATTCTTTGTACAAAACTTATCATGAGAATAATGATCAGCAAATTATGGGTTTTGAAATGATACCTCACACGCCATTCTTTGTACAAAATGTATCAGGACAATAATGATCAGCAAATTATGGGTTTTCAAATGATACCTCACACGCCATTCTCTGTACAAAACTTATCAGGACAATAATGATCAGCAAATTATGGGTTTTCAAATGATACCTCACACGCCATTCTCTGCACAAAACTTATCAGGACAATAATGATCAGCAAATTATGTTTTCAAATGATACCTCACATGCCATTCTCTGTACAAAACTTATCAGGACAGTAATGATCAGCAAATTATGGGTTTTCAAATGATACCTCACACGCCGTTCTTTGTACAAAACGTATCAGGACAGTAATGATCAGCAAATTATGGGTTTTCAAATGATACCTCACACGCCATTCTCTGTACAAAACTTATCAGGACAGTAATGATCAGCAAATTATGGGTTTTCAAATGATACCTCACACGCCATTCTCTGTACAAAACTTATCAGGACAATAATGATCAGCAAATTATGAGTTTTCAAATGATACCTCACAGGCCATTCTTTATACAAAACTTATCAGGACAATAATGATCAGCAAATTATGGGTTTTCAAATGATACCTCACACGCCATTCTTTGTACAAAATGTATCAGGACAATAATGATCAGCAAATTATGGGTTTTCAAATGATAGCTCACACGCCATTCTTTGTACAAAACGTATCAGGACAGTAATGATCAGCAAATTATGAGTTTTCAAATGATACCTCACAGGCCATTCTTTATACAAAACTTATCAGGACAATAATGATCAGCAAATTATGGGTTTTCAAATGATACCTCACACGCCATTCTTTATACAAAATGTATCAGGACAATAATGATCAGCAAATTATGGGTTTTGAAATGATACCTCACACGCCATTCTCTGTACAAAACTTATCAGGACAATAATGATCAGCAAATTATGGGTTTTCAAATGATACCTTAAAAAGGAGGTGAATCTAGGGAGTTGAGGACTGGCACCAGGAGAAGTAAATCAGCGAGTTACATGCAGGAGAAAGCCAGTGAACGTCCACACGCCAGCTAAACCCGAAGAGTGACCACGCCGCAGTGATCTGTCGGGTCAAAGTGTCTCCAGAGCCCCCCCGGGGGTCTGTGGAGCCGTTCAGAGTCCCTGGCCCCTCCGAGTTCAAACAGCCAAAAAGACAGGAACTTTCTGGTGGTTTTGTTCAGTTTCCAGGCCGAGCTCCCTGGCACGTGGCATTTCCCCGGGGTCCGCTGGGCCACTGACCAGCCCTGTGCGTGCAATGATCCCGCACGGCCCAGCTCATTTCGTTAGTCGTCAGCGTCGGCCAGGGGGCGAGTCCCCGTCCCCGGTTCCGAGTTCCCAGCAAAAGTTGGCCCCGTTGTGAAGCAAAACTCCCGTCTCTCCCCCTAGCCGGGGGCCAGAGCTGCCGCGAGTGCGAATCCTGCTGGCAGCAGCTCCCAGCCGCTGGCAGAGGCTAACGGCCAAACTTTCGCGTTCGGGGCAGACCCACACCTGCCCTGAGCCAGCCCGACGCGCCGGGGGGCTGGGCCGGCTCTGGCGACGAGTGTGTCAGGTCTCAGCTAGCGCCGGCAGCCGGGGCCGCAGCTGGCAGAGGGGGCGGTCGATAATGGGGGGCCCCTGGGGGGCGCAGGGAAAGGGGAAGGGGGGACAGAGCCGTGACTCTCTGTGTCTTTGTCCCAGGCAGGACCAGGGCTGGATCCTGAGTCAGCTGAAGCTGGTGCAAAGCTGCCCCTGGGTGCATAATGCCAGCGCCCTGGGGCAGTACAGGTACCCCCCACCCCTAATGCCCTGCCCCCCCACTTCCTCTCCCCCACCCCTCTGCCCCCTGCTTCCTGTCCCCCACCCCCAGTGCCCTGCCCCTCTGCTTCCTCTCCCCCACCCCCAGTGCCCTGCCCCTCTGCTTCCTCTCCCCCACCCCTCTGCCCCCTGCCTCCTGTTCCCCACCCCCAGTGCCCTGCCCCTCTGCTTCCTCTCCCCCACCCCTCTGCCCCCTGCCTCCTGTTCCCCACCCCCAGTGCCCTGCCCCTCTGCTTCCTCTCCCCCACCCCTCTGCCCCCTGCCTCCTGTTCCCCACCCCCAGTGCCCTGCCCCCTTCCTCTCCCCCACCCCTCTGCCCCCTGCCTCCTGTCCCCCACCCCTAATGCCCTGCCCCCCCACTTCCTCTCCCCCACCCCTCTGCCCCCTGCTTCCTGTCCCCCACCCCCAGTGCCCTGCCCCTCTGCTTCCTCTCCCCCACCCCTCTGCCCTCTGCCTCCTGTCCCCCACCCCCAGTGCCCTGCCCCCCTTCCTCTCCCCCACCCCTCTGCCCCCTGCTTCCTGTCCCCCACCCCCAGTGCCCTGCCCCCCTTCCTCTCCCCCACCCCTCTGCCCCCTGCCTCCTGTCCCCCATCCCCAGTGCCCTGCCCCTCTGCTTCCTCTCCCCCACCCCTCTGCCCCCTGCCTCCTGTCCCCCATCCCCAGTGCCCTGCCCCTCTGCTTCCTCTCCCCCACCCCTCTGCCCCCTGCTTCCTGTCCCCCACCGCTAATGCCCTGCCCCCCCACTTCCTGTCCCCCACCCTCTGCCCCCTCCCTCCCCCACTGCTGCCCCAAATGACTCCTTCTCTGCCCCTCCATGCCCTCCCCCAGCCCCCCACCCCTCTGCCCCCTGCAGCCTCCGACTACCCCCCAGCTGCCCCTCACCCCTCTCCCCTGCACAGGGAGCAGCTGGGGGGCTGCTGTAATGCTTCAGCCGACCTGGTGCTGACCCACAACAACACCCGGTTGGGCTCCCAGATCGTCTACGATGGGCAGCCGGCCCAGAAGTATCTGGTGAAGGAGGAGCTGCTGGAGATTCTGCTGCAGGTAGGGGGCGCTGGGCTGGGGGGGTGTCGGGGGCTTACGCCAGGTGCCCCACCCCAGAGGTGGCTGCACCTCAGCCCCGGGCGATGGGTCCCTATACAAACAGCCCTCCACGCCCCACCCCAGAGCTGGCTGCATCTCAGCCCCGGCCGATGGGTCCCTATATAAACAGCCCCCCCAGACCCACCCCATAACTGGCTGCATCTCAGCTCCGGGCGATGGGTCCCTGTACAAACAGCCCCCTAAGACCCACCCCAGAACTGGCTGCATCTCAGCCCCGGGCGATGGGTCCCTATACAAACAGCCCTCCACGCCCCACCCCAGAGCTGGCTGCATCTCAGCCCCGGGCGATGGGTCCCTATACAAACAGCCCTCCACGCCCCACCCCAGAGGTGGCTGCAACTCAGCCCCGGGCGATGGGTCCCTATACAAACAGCCCTCCACGCCCCACCCCAGAGCTGGCTGCATCTCAGCCCCGGGCGATGGGTCCCTGTACAAACAGCCCCCCGTGCCCCACCCCAGAGCTGGCTGCACCTCAGCCCCGGGCGATGGGTCCCTGTATAAACAGCCTCCCATGCCCCACCCCAGAGCTGGCCACATCTCAGCCCTGGGCGATGGGTCCCTGTATAAACAGCCTCCCATGCCCCACCCCAGAGCTGGCTGCACCTCAGCCCCGGGCGATGGGTCCCTATATAAACAGCCCCCCAAGACCCACCCCAGAGGTGGCTGCACCTCAGCCCCGGGCGATGGGTCCCTGTATAAACAGCCCCCACGCCCCACCTCAGAGCTGGCTGCATCTCAGCCCCGGCCGATGGGTCCCTATATAAACAGCCCCCCCAGACCCACCCCATAACTGGCTGCATCTCAGCTCCGGGCGATGGGTCCCTATATAAACAGCCCTCCACGCCCCACCCCAGAGCTGGCTGCATCTCAGCCCCGGGCGATGGGTCCCTGTATAAACAGCCTCCCATGCCCCACCCCAGAGCCGGCTGCACCTCAGCCCCGGGCGATGGGTCCCTGTATAAACAGCCCCCACGTCCCACCCCAGAGCTGGCTGCATCTCAGCCCCGGGCGATGGGTCCCTGTATAAACAGCCTCCCATGCCCCACCCCAGAGCTGGCTGCATCTCAGCCCCGGGCGATGGGTCCCTATATAAACAGCCCCCCAAGACCCACCCCAGAGCTGGCTGCATCTCAGCCCCGGGCGATGGGTCCCTGTATAAACAGCCTCCCATGCCCCACCCCAGAGCTGGCTGCATCTCAGCCCCGGGCGATGGGTCCCTATATAAACAGCCCCCCAAGACCCACCCCAGAGCTGGCTGCATCTCAGCCCCGGGCAATGGGTCCCTGTATAAACAGCTGCCCACGCCCCACCCCAGAGCTGGCCACATCTCAGCCCCAGGCGATGGGTCCCTGTATAAACAGCCCCCCATGCCCCACCCCAGAGCTGGCCACATCTCAGCCCCGGGCGATGGGTCCCTATATAAACAGCCCCCCAAGACCCACCCCAGAGCTGGCTGCATCTCAGCCCCGGGCGATGAGTCCCTGTACAAACAGCCCCCCAAGACCCACCCCAGAGGTGGCTGCACCTCAGCCCCGGGCGATGGGTCCCTGTACAAACAGCCCCCCAAGACCCACCCCAGAGCTGGCTGCATCTCAGCCCCGGGCGATGGGTCCCTGTATAAACAGCTCCCCATGCCCCACCCCAGAGCTGGCCACATCTCAGCCCCGGGCGATGGGTCCCTGTATAAACAGCCCCCCGTGCCCCACCCCAGAGCTGGCTGCATCTCAGCCCTGGGCAATGGGTCCCTATATAAACAGACCCCATGCCCCATCCCAGAGCTGGCCGCATCTCAGCCCTGGGCGATGGGTCCCTGTATAAACAGCCCCCCAAGACCCACCCCAGAGCTGGCTGCATCTCAGCCCTGGGCAATGGGTCCCTATATAAACAGCCCCCATGCCCCATCCCAGAGCTGGCCGCATCTCAGCCCTGGGCGATGGGTCCCTGTATAAACAGCCGCCCACGCCCCATCCCAGAGCTGGCCGCATCTCAGCCCTGGGCGATGGGTCCCTGTATAAACAGCCTCCCACGCCCCACCCCAGAGCTGGCCGCATCTCAGCCCCGGGCAATGGGTCCCTGTATAAACAGCCCCCCAAGACCCACCCCAGAACTGGCTGCATCTCAGCCCCGGGCGATGGGTCCCTGTATAAACAGCCGCCCACGCCCCATCCCAGAGCTGGCCACATCTCAGCCCCGGGCAATGGGTCCCTGTATAAACAGCCGCCCACGCCCCACCCCAGAGCTGACCGCATCTCAGCCCTGGGCGATGGGTCCCTGTATAAACAGCCGCCCACGCCCCACCCCAGAGCTGGCTGCACCTCAGCCCCGGGCGATGGGTCCCTGTATAAACAGCCTCCCACGCCCCACCCCAGAGCTGGCCGCATCTCAGCCCCGGGCGATGGGTCCCTATATAAACAGCCGCCCCAGACCCACCCCAGAGCTGGCTGCACCTCAGCCCCAGGCGATGGGTCCCTGTATAAACAGCCGCCCACGCCCCACCCCAGAGCTGGCTGCACCTCAGCCCCAGGCGATGGGTCCCTGTATAAACAGCCTCCCACGCCCCACCCCAGAGCTGGCCGCATCTCAGCCCCGGGCAATGGGTCCCTATATAAACAGCCGCCCACGCCCCACCCCAGAGCTGACCGCATCTCAGCCCCAGGCGATGGGTCCCTATATAAACAGCCGCCCACGCCCCATCCCAGAGCTGGCCGCATCTCAGCCCCGGGCAATGGGTCCCTGTATAAACAGCCGCCCACGCCCCACCCCAGAACTGGCTGCATCTCAGCCTTGGGCGATGGGTCCCTGTATAAACAGCCGCCCACGCCCCACCCCAGAGCTGGCTGCATCTCAGCCCTGGGCAATGGGTCCCTGTATAAACAGCCGCCCACACCCCACCCCAGAACTGGCCGCATCTCAGCGTTGGGGGGGGGTTCTGTGCATGGTCGGTGGGTGCTGACCCAGGTCCCCTCCACCGCAGGGCTCCCCATTTCAGGCCGCCCCCTATGAGTGCTGTGCTGTGGTGGGAGGTGGGGGGATCCTTCGTGAGAGCGGCTGTGGCCCCGAGATCGACCGTGCCCAGTTCATCATCAGGTAACGCCGGCCGGGGGGGGGGACGGGAACGGGGAAAAGGGGTGCACAGTGTGGAGATCAGGGGGTAGAGAATTGGGGGCAGTGCAGGTGTAGGCTGGGGGAATGAGGCTATGGGGGGCAGAGAGAGTGGAGGTGCAGTGGGGGGTTCAGGGATAGTTGGATGCAGTGGGGGGCTCAGGCAGAGTGGGGTGCAGTGGGGGGTCAGGGGGAGTGGGGTGCAGTGGGGTTCGGGGATAGTGGGGTGCAGTGGGTGGTCGGGGGAGTGGGGTGCAGTGGGGGGCTCAGGGAGAGTGGGTGCAGTGGGGTTCGGGGGAGTGGAGCACAGTGGGGGGTCAGGGGGAGTGGGGTGCCGAGTGGGGGGTCACGGTGCAGGGCAGGGGGTAGCCGGTCGAGGCGAGGGGGCTGTGACCCATTTAAAAGGCCAGGCTGTGGGGGGCGATGCCAGGGGAGGACGGCGAGGGGGGGAGGGTAGCCCCCGGCCCCTCCCCATCTGCCCCCTCCCGCCCCCCACCCGCATAGGAGCCCAGAGCAGCCCCACCCGGGCCGCCGGCCCCGGCCGAGCTCTGGGAGCGCAGGAGGGGGCGGGGCCGGGGGCGGGGCCAGGCTGTTCGGAGGCTCCGCCCACCCCCGCCCATGGAGGGGGGTTAAGACGTAGGACACCCCATGGGGTGAGGGGCACCGGGGTCCCCTAGCTGCTCCCCAGCTCACCCCACCTCCCCCCTAGGATCAACCCCCCATGGGGCTGGCCCCCCGAGGACTTCGCTAACGACGTGGGCACCAGATCAAACGTCGTCACCATGAACCCCAGTGTCCTGCGCGACCGGTACTGGGGGGGCGAGCCCTGGGGGGAGGGGAGCCCCGGGGGGAGTATGGGGGGACGGGATCAGAGCTGGCCGCGGGGGGCAGCTGGATTGAGAAAGATGGGGGAGGGATGGGTTGTATTGTGACCCATGGGGGAGCCAGGATCAGAACTGGGGGGATGGAGGGTCATAGGGTCACCGGGGGTGGGGGGCAGAGGAGGCCGAGCCCCCAGCTCTCCGGTCGGCCATAGGGTCAGTGGGGGATCGGGGCAGAGGAGGCCCAGCCCCAGCTCTCCGGTCGGCCATAGGGTTACCGGGGGTGGGGGGCAGAGGATGCCCAGCCCCAGCTCTCCGGTCGGCCATAGGGTCAGCGGGGGTGGGGGGCAGAGGATGCCCAGCCCCAGCTCTCCGGTCGGCCATAGGGTCACTATAGGGTGGGGGTCAGAAGAGGCCCAGCCCCAGCTCTCTGGTCGGCCATAGGGTCACTGGGGGTGGGGGGCAGAGGATGCCCAGCCCCCAGCTCTCCGGTCGGCCATAGGGTCACCGGGGGTGGGGGGCAGAGGATGCCCAGCCCCAGCTCTCCGGTCGGCCATAGGGTCACTATAGGGTGGGGGTCAGAAGAGGCCCAGCCCCAGCTCTCTGGTCGGCCATAGGGTCACTGGGGGTGGGGGGCAGAGGACGCCCAGCCCCCAGCTCTCCGGTCGACCGTAGGGTTACCGGGGGTGGGGGGCAGAGGATGCCCAGCCCCAGCTCTCCGGTCGGCCATAGGGTCACCGGGGGTGGGGGGCAGAGGATGCCCAGCCCCAGCTCTCCGGTCGGCCATAGGGTCACTATAGGGTGGGGGTCAGAAGAGGCCCAGCCCCAGCTCTCTGGTCGGCCATAGGGTCACTATAGGGTGGGGGTCAGAAGAGGCCCAGCCCCAGCTCTCTGGTCGGCCGTAGGGTCACCGGGGGATCGGGGCAGAGGATGCCCAGCCCCAGCTCTCCGGTCGGCCATAGGGTCACTATAGGGTGGGGGTCAGAAGAGGCCCAGCCCCAGCTCTCTGGTCGGCCATAGGGTCACTATAGGGTGGGGGTCAGAAGAGGCCCAGCCCCAGCTCTCTGGTTGGCCATAGGGTCAGCGGGGGATCGGGGCAGAGGATGCCCAGCCCCAGCTCTCCGGTCGGCCATAGGGTCACTATAGGGTGGGGGTCAGAAGAGGCCCAGCCCCAGCTCTCTGGTCGGCCGTAGGGTCACCGGGGGATCGGGGCAGAGGATGCCCAGCCCCAGCTCTCCGGTCGGCCATAGGGTCACCGGGGGTGGGGGGCAGAGGAGGCCCAGCCCCAGCTCTCCGGTCGGCCATAGGGTCACCAGGGGTGGGGGCAGAGGAGGCCCAGCCCCCAGCTCTCCGGTCGGCCATAGGGTCAGTGGGGGATCGGGGCAGAGGATGCCCAGCCCCAGCTCTCCGGTCGGCCATAGGGTCACCAGGGGATCGGGGCAGAGGAGGCCCAGCCCCAGCTCTCCGGTCGGCCATAGGGTCACCGGGGGATCGGGGCAGAGGAGGCCCAGCCCCAGCTCTCCGGTCGGCCGTAGGGTCACCGGGGGTGGGGGGCAGAGGATGCCCAGCCCCAGCTCTCCGGTCGGCCGTAGGGTCACCGGGGGTGGGGGGCAGAGGATGCCCAGCCCCAGCTCTCTGGTCGGCCATAGGGTCATCGGGCGTGGGGGGCAGAGGAGGCCCAGCCCCCAGCTCTCCGGTCGGCCATAGGGTCACCGGGGGATCGGGGCAGAGGATGCCCAGCCCCAGCTCTCCGGTCGGCCATAGGGTCACCGGGGGTGGGGGGCAGAGGACGCCCAGCCCCCAGCTCTCCGGTCGGCCATAGGGTCACCGGGGGATCGGGGCAGAGGAGGCCCAGCCCCAGCTCTCCGGTCGGCCATAGGGTCACTGGGGGTGGGGGGCAGAGGAGGCCCAGCCCCCAGCTCTCCGATCGGCCGTAGGGTCACCGGGGGTTGGGGGCAGAGGATGCCCAGCCCCAGCTCTCTGGTCGGCCATAGGGTCACCGGGGGTGGGGGGCAGAGGAGGCCCAGCCCCCAGCTCTCCGGTCGGCCGTAGGGTCACCGGGGGTGGGGGGCAGAGGAGGCCCAGCCCCCAGCTCTCGGGTCGGCCGTAGGGTCACTGGGGGTGGGGGGCAGAGGAGGCCCAGCCCCAGCTCTCCGGTCGGCCATAGGGTCACCGGGGGATCGGGGCAGAGGAGGCCCAGCCCCAGCTCTCCGGTCGGCCATAGGGTCAGTGGGGGATCGGGGCAGAGGAGGCCCAGCCCCCAGCTCTCCGGTCGGCCATAGGGTCACTGGGGGATCGGGGCAGAGGAGGCCCAGCCCCCAGCTCTCCGGTCGGCCATAGGGTCACCGGGGGTGGGGGGCAGAGGAGGCCCAGCCCCAGCTCTCTGGTCGGCCATAGGGTCACTGGGGGATCGGGGCAGAGGAGGCCCAGCCCCCAGCTCTCCGGTCGGCCATAGGGTCACCAGGGGATCGGGGCAGAGGAGGTCCAGCCCCCAGCCCTCCGGTCGGCCATAGGGTCACTGGGGGTGGGGGGCAGAGGAGGCCCAGCCCCCAGCTCTCCGGTCGGCCATAGGGTCAGTGGGGGATCGGGGCAGAGGAGGCCCAGCACCCAGCTCTCCGGTCGGCCATAGGGTCACCGGTGGTGGGGGGCAGAGGATGCCCAGCCCCAGCTCTCCGGTCGGCTGTAGGGTCACCAGGGGTGGGGGGCAGAGGATGCCCAGCCCCAGCTCTCTGGTCGGCCATAGGGTCACTGGGGGCTGGGCCTCCTCTGGTCGGCCGTAGGGTCACTGGGGGTGGGGGGCAGAGGAGGCCCAGCCCCAGCTCTCCGGTCGGCCATAGGGTCACCGGGGGATCGGGGCAGAGGAGGCCCAGCCCCAGCTCTCCGGTCGGCCATAGGGTCACCGGGGGATCGGGGCAGAGGAGGCCCAGCCCCCAGCTCTCCGGTCGGCCATAGGGTCACTGGGGGATCGGGGCAGAGGAGGCCCAGCCCCCAGCTCTCCGGTCGGCCATAGGGTCACCGGGGGTGGGGGCAGAGGAGGCCCAGCCCCAGCTCTCTGGTCGGCCATAGGGTCACTGGGGGATCGGGGCAGAGGAGGCCCAGCCCCCAGCTCTCCGGTCGGCCATAGGGTCACCAGGGGATCGGGGCAGAGGAGGTCCAGCCCCCAGCCCTCCGGTCGGCCATAGGGTCACTGGGGGTGGGGGGCAGAGGAGGCCCAGCCCCCAGCTCTCCGGTCGGCCATAGGGTCAGTGGGGGATCGGGGCAGAGGATGCCCAGCCCCAGCTCTCCGGTCGGCCATAGGGTCACCAGGGGATCGGGGCAGAGGAGGCCCAGCCCCAGCTCTCCGGTCGGCCATAGGGTCACCGGGGGATCGGGGCAGAGGAGGCCCAGCCCCCAGCTCTCCGGTCGGCCGTAGGGTCACCGGGGGTGGGGGGCAGAGGATGCCCAGCCCCAGCTCTCCGGTCGGCCGTAGGGTCACCGGGGGTGGGGGGCAGAAGATGCCCAGCCCCAGCTCTCTGGTCGGCCATAGGGTCATCGGGCGTGGGGGGCAGAGGAGGCCCAGCCCCCAGCTCTCCGGTCGGCCATAGGGTCACCGGGGGATCGGGGCAGAGGATGCCCAGCCCCAGCTCTCCGGTCGGCCATAGGGCCACCGGGGGTGGGGGGCAGAGGACGCCCAGCCCCCAGCTCTCCGGTCGGCCATAGGGTCACCGGGGGATCGGGGCAGAGGAGGCCCAGCCCCAGCTCTCCGGTCGGCCATAGGGTCACTGGGGGTGGGGGGCAGAGGAGGCCCAGCCCCCAGCTCTCCGATCGGCCGTAGGGTCACCGGGGGTTGGGGGCAGAGGATGCCCAGCCCCAGCTCTCTGGTCGGCCATAGGGTCACCGGGGGTGGGGGGCAGAGGAGGCCCAGCCCCCAGCTCTCCGGTCGGCCGTAGGGTCACCGGGGGTGGGGGGCAGAGGAGGCCCAGCCCCCAGCTCTCGGGTCGGCCGTAGGGTCACTGGGGGTGGGGGGCAGAGGAGGCCCAGCCCCAGCTCTCCGGTCGGCCATAGGGTCACCGGGGGATCGGGGCAGAGGAGGCCCAGCCCCAGCTCTCCGGTCGGCCATAGGGTCAGTGGGGGATCGGGGCAGAGGAGGCCCAGCCCCAGCTCTCCGGTCGGCCATAGGGTCACCGGGGGATCGGGGCAGAGGAGGCCCAGCCCCAGCTCTCCGGTCGGCCATAGGGTCACCGGGGGTGGGGGGCAGAGGAGGCCCAGCCCCAGCTCTCTGGTCGGCCATAGGGTCACTGGGGGATCGGGGCAGAGGAGGCCCAGCCCCAGCTCTCCGGTCGGCCATAGGGTCACCAGGGGATCGGGGCAGAGGAGGTCCCAGCCCCCAGCCTCCGGTCGGCCATAGGGTCACTGGGGGTGGGGGGCAGAGGAGGCCCAGCCCCCAGCTCTCCGGTCGGCCATAGGGTCAGTGGGGGATCGGGGCAGAGGAGGCCCAGCACCCAGCTCTCCGGTCGGCCATAGGGTCACCGGTGGTGGGGGGCAGAGGATGCCCAGCCCCAGCTCTCCGGTCGGCTGTAGGGTCACCAGGGGTGGGGGGCAGAGGATGCCCAGCCCCAGCTCTCTGGTCGGCCATAGGGTCACCGGGGGTGGGGGGCAGAGGATGCCCAGCCCCAGCTCTCTGGTCGGCCATAGGGTCACCGGGGGTGGGGGGCAGAGGAGACCCAGCCCCCAGCTCTCCGGTCGGCCATAGGGTCACCAGGGGATCGGGGCAGAGGATGCCCAGCCCCCAGCTCTCCGGTCGGCCATAGGGTCACCAGGGGATCGGGGCAGAGGAGGCCCAGCCCCCAGCTCTCCGGTCGGCCGTAGGGTCACCGGGGGTGGGGGGCAGAGGATGCCCAGCCCCAGCTCTCCGGTCGGCCATAGGGTCACCGGGGGTGGGGGGCAGAGGACGCCCAGCCCCGAGCTCTCCGGTCGGCCATAGGGTCACCAGGGGTGGGGGCAGAGGATGCCCAGCCCCAGCTCTCCGGTCGGCCATAGGGTCACCGGGGGTGGGGGGCAGAGGATGCCGAGCCCCAGCTCTCTGGTCGGCCATAGGGTCACCGGGGGTGGGGGGCAGAGGACGCCCAGCCCCCAGCTCTCCGGTCGGCCATAGGGTCACCGGGGGTGGGGGGCAGAGGAGGCCCAGCCCCAGCTCTCCGGTCGGCCATAGGGTCACCAGGGGATCGGGGCAGAGGATGCCCAGCCCCAGCTCTCCGGTCGGCCATAGGGTCACCGGGGGTGGGGGACAGAGGACGCCCAGCCCCCAGCTCTCCGGTCGGCCATAGGGTCACCAGGGGATCGGGGCAGAGGAGGCCCAGCCCCCAGCTCTCCGGTCGGCCATAGGGTCACCCGGGGATCGGGGCAGAGGAGGCCCAGCCCCCAGCTCTCCGGTCGGCCGTAGGGTCACCGGGGGTGGGGGGCAGAGGATGCCCAGCCCCAGCTCTCCGGTCGGCCGTAGGGTCACCGGGGGTGGGGGGCAGAGGATGCCCAGCCCCAGCTCTCTGGTCGGCCATAGGGTCACCGGGGGTGGGGGGCAGAGGAGGCCCAGCCCCAGCTCTCCGGTCGGCCATAGGGTCACCGGGGGTGGGGGGCAGAGGATGCCCAGCCCCAGCTCTCCGGTCGGCCGTAGGGTCACCGGGGGTGGGGGGCAGAGGACGCCCAGCCCCCAGCTCTCCGGTCGGCCATAGGGTCACCAGGGGTGGGGGCAGAGGAGGCCCAGCCCCCAGCTCTCTGGTCGGCCATAGGGTCACCGGGGGTGGGGGGCAGAGGATGCCCAGCCCCAGCTCTCCGGTCGGCCATAGGGTCATCGGGCATGGGGGGCAGAGGAGGCCCAGCCCCCAGCTCTCCGGTCGGCCATAGGGTCACCGGGGGATCAGGGCAGAGGATGCCCAGCCCCAGCTCTCCGGTCGGCCATAGGGTCACCGGGGGTGGGGGGCAGAGGACGCCCAGCCCCCAGCTCTCCGGTCGGCCATAGGGTCACCGGGGGATCGGGGCAGAGGACGCCCAGCCCCCAGCTCTCTGGTCGGCCATAGGGTCACCGGGGGTGGGGGGCAGAGGATGCCCAGCCCCAGCTCTCCGGTCGGCCGTAGGGTCACCGGGGGTGGGGGGCAGAGGATGCCCAGCCCCAGCTCTCTGGTCGGCCATAGGGTCACCGGGGGTGGAGGGCAGAGGAGGCCCAGCCCCCCAGCTCTCCGGTCGGCCATAGGGTCAGTGGGGGATTGGGGCAGAGGAGGCCCAGCCCCCAGCTCTCCGGTCGGCCGTAGGGTCACCGGGGGATCGGGGCAGAGGAGGCCCAGCCCCCAGCTCTCCGGTCGGCCGTAGGGTTACCGGGGGTGGGGGGCAGAGGATGCCCAGCCCCAGCTCTCCGGTCGGCCATAGGGTCAGCGGGGGATCGGGGCAGAGGAGGCCCAGCCCCCAGCTCTCCGGTCGGCCATAGGGTCACTATAGGGTGGGGGTCAGAAGAGGCCCAGCCCCAGCTCTCTGGTCGGCCATAGGGTCACCAGGGGATCGGGGCAGAGGAGGCCCAGCCCCCAGCTCTCCGGTCGGCCATAGGGTCACCGGTGGTGGGGGGCAGAGGAGGCCCAGCCCCAGCTCTCTGGTCGGCCATAGGATCACCGGGGGTGGGGGGCAGAGGATGCCCAGCCCCAGCTCTCTGGTCGGCCATAGGGTCACCGGGGGTGGGGGGCAGAGGAGGCCGAGCCCCCAGCTCTCCGGTTGGCAGGAGGGTCACCAGGGGTGGGGGGCAGAGGATGCCCAGCCCCAGCTCTCTGGTCGGCCATAGGATCACCGGGGGTGGGGGGCAGAGGATGCCCAGCCCCAGCTCTCTGGTCGGCCATAGGGTCACCGGGGGTGGGGGGCAGAGGAGGCCCAGCCCCAGCTCTCCGGTCGGCCGTAGGGTCACCGGGGGTGGGGGGCAGAGGACGCCCAGCCCCAGCTCTCCGGTCGGCCATAGGGTCACCGGGGGTGGGGGCAGAGGAGGCCCAGCCCCAGCTCTCCGGTCGGCTGTAGGGTCACCAGGGGTGGGGGGCAGAGGATGCCCAGCCCCAGCTCTCTGGTCGGCCATAGGATCACCGGGGGTGGGGGGCAGAGGATGCCCAGCCCCAGCTCTCTGGTCGGCCATAGGGTCACCGGGGGTGGGGGGCAGAGGAGGCCCAGCCCCAGCTCTCCGGTCGGCCGTAGGGTCACCGGGGGTGGGGGGCAGAGGACGCCCAGCCCCAGCTCTCCGGTCGGCCATAGGGTCACCGGGGGTGGGGGCAGAGGAGGCCCAGCCCCAGCTCTCCGGTCGGCCATAGGGTCAGTGGGGGTTCGGGGCAGAGGAGGCCCAGCCCCAGCTCTCCGGTCGGCCATAGGGTCAGTGGGGGTTCGGGGCAGAGGAGGCCCAGCCCCAGCTCTCTGGTCGGCCGTAGGGTCACCGGGGGATCGGTGCAGAGGATGCCCAGCCCCAGCTCTCCGGTCGGCTGTAGGGTCACCGGGGGTGGGGGGCAGAGGAGGCCCAGCCCCCAGCTCTCCGGTTGGCCGTAGGGTCACCAGGGGTGGGGGGCAGAGGATGCCCATCCCCCAGCTCTCCGGTCGGCCATAGGGTCAGTGGGGGATCGGGGCAGAGGATGCCCAGCCCCAGCTCTCTGGTCGGCCATAGGGTCACCGGGGGTGGGGGGCAGAGGAGGCCCAGCCCCCAGCTCTCCGGTCGGCCGTAGGGTCACTGGGGGATCGGGGCAGAGGAGGCCCAGCCCCAGCTCTCCGGTCGGCCATAGGGTCACCGGGGGATCGGGGCAGAGGATGCCCATCCCCCAGCTCTCCGGTCGGCCATAGGGTCACCAGGGGATTGGGGCAGAGGATGCCCAGCCCCAGCTCTCCGGTCGGCCATAGGGTCACCAGGGGATCGGGGCAGAGGAGGCCCAGCCCCCAGCTCTCCGGTCGGCCATAGGGTCACCGGGGGATCGGGGCAGAGGAGGCCCAGCCCCCAGCTCTCCGGTCGGCCATAGGGTCAGTGGGGGATCGGGGCAGAGGAGGCCCAGCCCCAGCTCTCTGGTCGGCCATAGGGTCACCGGGGGTGGGGGGCAGAGGATGCCCAGCCCCAGCTCTCCGGTCGGCCATAGGGTCAGTGGGGGATCGGGGCAGAGGAGGCCCAGCCCCCAGCTCTCCGGTCGGCCATAGGGTCACCGGGGGTTGGGGGCAGAGGATGCCCAGCCCCAGCTCTCTGGTCGGCCATAAGGTCACCGGGGGTGGGGGGCAGAGGAGGCCCAGCCCCAGCTCTCCGGTCGGCCATAGGGTCACCAGGGGATCAGGGCAGAGGAGGCCCAGCCCCCAGCTCTCCGGTCGGCCGTAGGGTCACCGGGGGTGGGGGGCAGAGGATGCCCAGCCCCAGCTCTCCGGTCGGCCGTAGGGTCACCGGGGGTGGGGGGCAGAGGATGCCCAGCCCCAGCTCTCTGGTCGGCCATAGGGTCACCGGGGGTGGGGGGCAGAGGATGCCCAGCCCCCAGCTCTCCGGTGGGCCATAGGGTCAGTGGGGGATCGGGGCAGAGGAGGCCCAGCCCCAGCTCTCCGGTGGGCCATAGGGTCACTGGGGGATCGGGGCAGAGGAGGCCCAGCCCCCAGCTCTCCGGTCGGCCATAGGGTCACCGGGGTGGGCGGCAGAGGATGCCCAGCCCCAGCTCTCCGGTCGGCTGTAGGGTCACCAGGGGATCGGGGCAGAGGAGGCCCAGCCCCCGGCTCTCCGGTCGGCCATAGAGTCACCGGGGGTGGGGGGCAGAGGAGGCCCAGCCCCCCAGCTCTCCGGTCGGCCGTAGGGTCACCAGGGGATCGGGGCAGAGGAGGCCCAGCCCCCGGCTCTCCGGTCGGCCATAGAGTCACCGGGGGTGGGGGGCAGAGGAGGCCCAGCCCCCCAGCTCTCCGGTCGGCCATAGGGTCAGTGGGGGATCGGGGCAGAGGAGGCCCAGCCCCAGCTCTCTGGTCGGCCATAGGGTCACTGGGGGTGGGGGGCAGAGGATGCCCAGCCCCAGCTCTCTGGTCGGCCATAGGGTCACCGGGGGTGGGGGGCAGAGGAGGCCCAGCCCCAGCTCTCCGTTCGGCCATAGGGTCACCGGGGGATCGGGGCAGAGGAGGCCCAGCCCCCAGCTCTCCGGTCGGCCATAGGGTCACCAGGGGATCAGGGCAGAGGAGGCCCAGCCCCCAGCTCTCCGGTCGGCCGTAGGGTCACCGGGGGTGGGGGGCAGAGGATGCCCAGCCCCAGCTCTCTGGTCGGCCATAGGGTCACCAGGGGTGGGGGGCAGAGGATGCCCAGCCCCAGCTCTCCGGTGGGCCATAGGGTCACTGGGGGATCGGGGCAGAGGAGGCCCAGCCCCCAGCTCTCCGGTCGGCCATAGGGTCACCGGGGGATCGGGGCAGAGGAGGCCCAGCCCCAGCTCTCCGGTCGGCCATAGGGTCACCGGGGGATCGGGGCAGAGGATGCCCAGCCCCAGCTCTCCGGTCGGCCATAGAGTCACCGGGGGTGGGGGGCAGAGGAGGCCCAGCCCCCAGCTCTCTGGTCGGCCGTAGGGTCACCAGGGGATCGGGGCAGAGGAGGCCCAGCCCCCGGCTCTCCGGTCGGCCATAGGGTCACCGGGGGATCGGGGCAGAGGAGGCCCAGCCCCCAGCTCTGCGGTCGGCCATAGGGTCACCGGGGGATCGGGGCAGAGGAGGCGCAGCCCCAGCTCTCCGGTCGGCCATAGGGTCACCGGGGTGGGGGGCAGAGGATGCCCAGCCCCAGCTCTCCGGTCGGCCATAGGGTCACTGGGGGATCGGGGCAGAGGAGGCCCAGCCCCCGGCTCTCCGGTCGGCCATAGAGTCACCGGGGGTGGGGGGCAGAGGAGGCCCAGCCCCCCAGCTCTCCGGTCGGCCATAGGGTCAGTGGGGGATCGGGGCAGAGGAGGCCCAGCCCCCAGCTCTCCAGTTGGCCATAGGGTCACCGGGAGATCGGGGCAGAGGAGGCCCAGCCCCCCAGCTCTCCGGTCGGCCATAAGGTCACCGGGAGATCGAGGTCAGAGGAGGCCCAGCCCCCAGCTCTCCGGTCGGCCGTAGGGTCACCGGGGGATCGGGGCAGAGGAGGCCCAGCCCCCAGCTCTCCGGTCGGCCATAGGGTCACCGGGGGATCGGGGGTCAGAGGAGGCCCAGCCCCCAGCTCTCCGGTCGGCCATAGGGTCACCGGGGGATCGGGGCAGAGGAGGCCCAGCCCCCAGCTCTCCGGTCGGCCATAGGGTCACCGGGGGTGGGGGGCAGAGGAGACTGAGCGATGGGACGGCCGTGGGAGGGAACCGGACTGGCTCTGGGGGACGGGCCGTGCCAGGACGGCGGCTGACGGGGGCGTCTCTCCCTGCCCGCAGGTTTGGGGGTCTGGGCCGCTGGCGCCGTCCCTTCGTGGAGGCGGTGGGTGCCTACGGGGCCGCGCTGCTCCTCGTCCCGGCCTTCAGCTTCCCCGGCAACATTCAGGTCTCGTTCCAGGCCCTCTACACCCTGCAGGACTTCGACTCCCCGGCCCGCACCGTCTTCATGAACCCCGAGTACCTGGCACGGCTGGACGGGCACTGGCATCGCCGTGGCCTGCGCGCCAACCGCCTCTCCTCCGGCTTCATGCTGGTGAACGCCGCCCTGGAGATGTGCCGGCACCTCACCCTCTACGGCTTCTGGCCCTTCCCCAGCGACCCCGAGGGGCGGCCCCTGCCCCACCACTACTACGACAACCAGCCCCCCAAGCGGGGCGTTCACGCCATGCCCGAGGAGTTCACCCGCTACCTGGGCATGCACCTGCAGGGCGTGCTGCGGCTGCATCTGGGGTGGTGCCGGTGAGGGCGCGGCCGGCGGCCACGTGCAACGAGATACAGTGGCGGCGTGGCTGGATGTGGAGGAGCTACGGCAGGGGCAGACTCCTAGCTGGGCCCAGCTGATGCTGGCATGGGGCTGTAACGAGGCTGGTTCTGGTGGGACCCAACTGAGACCGCCAAAATCGGGACAAATCCCTTCAAGCAGGGCGGTTACGGCCCTAGGCTGGGGGTTTTCCACCTCTAAGGCAAACCAAGCCAGCCAGCCAGAGAGGACGTTGGTCTCACCCCACTGGCTAACCACAAGTCACACAAACACAGAAAAGGCAGAGTTGGTTGAAAGACCCATAGACAGACCGACGTGAATTCAGTTCTTGAGGTCCAGCTACACGGCAGACATGAGTTTGTTGTTGCCGAAAGTCCTTTTTGAAACAGCCCAGAGGTTATAGGCTGTGACAAAGTTCCTCCTCGACCTTGGCTGGCGCGTTCGCTCGCCTCACGGATTCACCCTGTGGGTTGGGAAACAGACCAGACCTTCCCCTCGGAGAAGCCACAGCCCAGGTCAATTCCTCCTGTGTCGGATCAGGAGTTGGGAAGTTTGGGGGGAACCCAGGGCCACCCCCTGGAACTTCCCCGTTACCTTACGCAGGGAAAAGAGATATACTTAATCTGGCAGGGCCACCCAGGGGGAGGCAAGTGGGGCAATTTGCCCCAGGCCCCCACGAGAGTTTTTCAGGGGCCCTGGAGCAGGGTCCTTCACTTGCTCCGGTGGCCCCGGAAAACTCTCCCAGGGCCTGAGCACCCAGAGCTTCTTCTGCTCCAGGTCTTTGGCTGCAGAGGGTCCCTCTGCCCCGGGACCCGCATCGACCCCAGGCCTCCTGAATCCTCTGGGCGGCCCTGTAATCTGGGACTAATATATCTGCCTTCTAACACTCTCCTGTAGCCATCTGGACCGACCCCGTCACAAGTCCAATGTCCATATTCAGGGCGGCTCCAGTCAGTGTCTGGGGATCTCAGTCCTTGTGGCTTAAGGTTTCCGTCAAATCAGATCTGAGCTGAAGCAGGATCGTGGCCCAGGATTTTAATACATTTCTAGCAGCCTTTTGGCCTGACAAAACAATTCTCCTTGTCCCAGACATCCTGGCCATTGGCACAGAGCAATTTCTCCATTAAACGGGACAGATACAGGTGACCCCAAACTGCAAAGAGACACACAGACAATGATCCTAGTTCCTTCAAGTGTCTTCACAAATGTCAATATTCCTGTTTTGATCTTCGAATCAAAGCCACAGCGATAGACAAGACTTGTTTGCTGACATCACAAGACCCGAGCGAACATTGAGCCTCCAGGCCCCGATCATTAGCCCTGACTGCCCACCTCCCGGTTGTGTCCCTGAGAAGACGAACCACCCAAGAGAGAAACGCCGAAGATCAGGCATGGCCACCAGGTTGAGTCCCTGAAGACCTCGCTACATGAAAACGGGGAAGTCCTTGGCTTGGGTCTGCCCCCTCCTGGAGACTTCTGGCCCCCCTCCTGGGGCAGCTTGAAGAATTCATCCGCGCCATGGGGATTGTTTTCGGTGGCTCACGGAGAGTGTGCTTTGTAACGTGTGCTGGGGAGTAGACCGGACGCCCTGTGTGACGAAGTGGGGGCGTTTCTTGTTGGGTTTTTTGTGTGTTTTCCAGGGGGTTGCATGCAGAGGGGTTGGGACTCAGTTTCCCTGGGTGTTACGGGTTTAACGAGGTGAGGGGAGAGGGAGTAACATTGCCACTTACTCATGAACTTTTCGGGAGACTTCACTTGGCAAGGGTATTCCCTGAATTGGTGGAGATGACAGGCTGGTTCAGATCGGGGAAGGCGACAAGGGGAAGGCGGCGTCCTGCACGCAGTATGGGCATTTGGAATATGGAGCGATGCCACTTGGACGATGTAACACGTCGGTCACGTTCCAGTGCTTCATGAACGATGTTTCCTCGGACACGTTGGGCCAATTGTTATCCGTTTCGATGCCATTTTTGTCTTCTCCGAATACCAGAAGCGACACCACGAGTAACTCATTCCCTGGTGCGTTTTAGTCATGTAAACGAACGCCTGTGGAGAAAAGCGATGATATCTGAGACCAGGAGTTGCTCACCATCAGCACAGCAGTTAGAGAATGGAGACCTCTTTTAAGTGGGGCTGGGTTCCTGGTCCTGATCCTCATCTGTCACAAGAACTTAGAGTATCTTTGAACGGCCCCGTTATCTTCATCAATGGCCGAATGCTAGGTCCCTTTCCTTTGCCCGCTCTGATTTCGTCACATCCTGGCCACGGAACGGGAAAGCAGGCACAGTCCCCACCAAAGATGGCTATGCCGAGCTGAGATACTACGCTGGGAGCTTCTAATCTTACTTGTGGTACCAAAGCGCAGGAGTCGATGTCCCTTTTTCAGACACTAATACCGAAAAAACCCCACAAGTGGCCAGAATCTGGCTGATGCTTGACGCCTCCTACGGCCTGGCAGCTTGGCTTTCCATCTGCACGATGATCTACTGTATCGTGAGAAGTGCGTCTATAGCCCAGATGGTCCAACCTCGCTGGACTTCGTGTCAGAACTACCTCACCCCAAGGTTGCTCTGTCATCCTGGGACCTGCTGATCTTTGCACGGAGGTGGCCCATTTGGTTTCTTTTTGTTCTCTCCCCACGGCTCAGGAAACAGGCTGCCTTTTCCTAAGCCG